>NW_027523798.1:0-40816 GCF_052094955.1 Ictidomys tridecemlineatus | reverse complement strand
ACCAAATTTCGTTATTCTAGGTTAAACCGTTCGTTTGCAGTAACCGTTTTCATTTTTAGGTTTCAGTCTTTTTTCTCATATAGGGATACATGTATTTGGAACTCTAAATCAAACACGGTTTGTGCTAGCTCTTTAAAACTTGACACAATAAAGCAGTTTCAAGTTCTATCTCCATGGTTTGTTTGCTGTTGATGTAGCCCTAAGCAGAGATTGGCGAAAATCACTTTCATGGAAAGGGGTTGCCAAGCTTCCAAAAAACTACGAATTGCCTGAAATCTAAGCAAATATTTTTTCACCCAAGCTTGATGATTTTTTCAGGTAATGATCAGTACACCAAAACCACTTGGCTCACCAAATTTTGTTTTTCCAGGTTAAACCGTTCGTTTGCAGTAACCGTTTTCATTTTTAGCTTTTACTCTGTTTTCTCCTATAGGGATACATGTATTTGGAACTCTAAATCAAACACGGTTTCTGCTAGCTCTTTGAACCTTGACACAATAAAGCAGTTTCAAGTTGTATCTCTATGGTTTGTTTGCTGTTGATGTAGCCCTAAGCAGAGAGTGGCAAAAATCACTTTCATAAAAAAGGGTTGCCAAGCCTCCAAAAAACTACGAGTTGCCTGAAATCTCAGCCTACACTTTTACACCTAATCTTGATGATTTTTTCAGGTAACGATCAGTACACCAAAACCACTTGGCTGACCAAATTTCGTTCTTCTAGGTTAAACCGTTTGTTTGCAGTAACCGTTTTCATTTTTAGGTTTCACTCTGTTTTCTCCTATAGGGATACATGTATTTGGAACTCTAAATCAAACACGGTTTGTGATAGCTCTTTGAAACTTGACACAATAACGCAGTTTAAAGTTCTATCTCTATGGTTTGTTTGCTGTTGATGTAGCCCTAAGCAGAGACTCTCGAAAATCACTTTCATGGAAATGGGTTGCCAAGCTTCCAAAAAACTACGAGTTGCCTGAAATCTCAGCCAACATTTTTTCACCCAATCTTGATGATTCTTTCAGGCAATGATCAGTACACCAAAACCACTTGGCTCACATAATTTCGTTCTTCTAGGTAAAACAGTTCGTTTGCAGTAACCGTTTTCATTTTTAGGTTTCACTCTGTTTTCTTCTATAGGGATACATGTATTTGGAACTCTAAATCAAACACGGTTTGTGGTAACTCTTTGAAACTTGAAACAATAAAGCAGTTTCAAGTTCTATCTCTATGGTTTGTTTGCTGTTGATGTAGCCCTAAGCAGAGAGTGGTGAAAATCACTTTCATGAAAAGGGGTTGCCAAGCTTCCAAATAAGTATGAGTTGCCTGAAATCTCAGCCAACATTTTTTCACCCAATCTTGATGATTCTTTCAGGTAATGATCAGTACACAAAAACCACTTGGCTCACCAAATTTAGTTCTTCTAGGTTAAACCGTTCGTTTGCAGTAACCGTTTTCATTTTTAGGTTTCACTCTTTTTTCTCCTATAGGGATACATGTATTTGGAACTCTAAATCAAACACGGTTTGTGCTAGCTCTTTGAAACTTGACACAATAAAGCAGTTTCAAGTTCTATCTCTATGGTTTGTTTGCTGTTGATGTAGCCCTAAGCAGAGACTGGCGAAAATCACTTTCATGGAAAGGGCTTGTCAAGCTTCCACAAAACTACGAGTTGCCTGAAATCTCAGCCAATATTTTTTCACCCAATCTTGATGATTCTTTCAGGTAATCATCAGTACACCAAAACCACTTGGCTCACCAAATTTCGTTCTTCTAGGTTAAACCATTCGTTTGCAGTAACCGTTTTCATTTTTAGGTTTCAGTCTGTTTTCTCATATAGGGTTACATGTATTTGAAACTCTAAATCAAACACGGTTTGTGCTAGCTCTTTGAAACTTGACACAATAAAGCAGTTTCAAGTTCTATCTCCATGATTTGTTTGCTGTTGATATAGCCCTAAGCGGAGAGTGGCGAAAATCACTTTCATGGAAAGGGGTTGCCAAGCTTCCAAAAAACTACGAGTTTCCTGAAATCTCAGCAAACATTTTTTCACCCAATCTTGATGATTCTTTCAGGAAATGATCAGTACACCAAAACCACTGGGCTCACCAAATTTCGTTCTTCTAGGTTAAACCTTTCGTTTGCAGTAACCGTTTTCATTTTTAGGTTTCACTCCGTTTTCTCCTATAGGGATACATGTATTTGGAACTCTAAATCAAACACGGTATGTGCTAGCTCTTTGAAACTTGACACAATAAAGCAGTTTCAAGTTCTATCTCTATGGTTTGTTTGCTGTTGATGTAGCCCTAAGCAGAGACTGGCGAAAATCACTTTCATGGAAAAAGGTTGCCAAGCTTCCAAAAAACTACGAGTTGCCTGAAATGTCAGCCAACATTTTTTGACAAAATCTTCAAGATTCTTTCAAGTAATGATCAGTACACCAAAACCACTTGGCTCACCAAATTTCGTTCTTCTAGGTTAAACCGTTCGTTTGCAGTAACCGTTTTCATTTTTAGGTTTCACTCTTTTTTCTCCTATGGGGATACATGTATTTGGAATGCTACATTAAACACGGTTTGTGCTAGCTCTTTGAAACTTGACACAATAAAGCAGTTTCAAGTTCTATCTCTATGGTTTGTTTGCTCTTGATTTAGCCCTAAGCAGAGACTGGCGAAAATCACTTTCATGGAAAGGGGTTGCCAATCTTCCAAGAAACTACGAGTTTCCTGAAATCTCAGCCAACATTATTTCACCCAATCTTGATGATTCTTTCAGGTAATGATAAGTACACCAAAACCACTTGGCTCACCAAATTTAGTTCTTCTATGTTAAACGGTTCGTTTGCAGTAACCGTTTTCATTTTTAGGTTTCACTCTGATTTCTCCTATAGGGATACATGTATTTGGAACTCTAAATCAAACACTGTTTGTGCTAGCTCTTTGAAACTTGACACAATAAAGCAGTTTCAAGTTCTATCTCTATGGTTTGTTTGCTGTTGATGTAGCCCTAAGCAGAGACTTGCGAAAATCACTTTCATGGAAAGGGGTTGCCAAGCTTCCAAAAAACTACGAATTCCCTGAAATATCAGCCAACATTTTTACACCCAATCTTGATGATTTTTTCAGGTAATGATCAGTACACCAAAACCACTTGGCTAACCAAATTTCGTTCTTCTAGGTTAAACCCTTCGTTTGCAGTAACCGTTTTCATTTTTAGGTTTCAGTCTGTTTTCTCATATAGGGATATATGTATTTGGAACTCTAAATCAAACACGGTTTGTGCAAGCACTTTGAAACTTGACACAATAAAGCAGTTTCAAGTTCTATCTCCATGGTTTGTTTGCTGTTGATGTAGCCCTAAGCAGAGATTGGCGAAAATCACTTTCATGGAAAGGGGTTGCCAAGCTTCCAAAAAACTACGAATTGCCTGAAATCTAAAAAAATATTTTTTCACCCAATCTTGATGCTTCTTTTAGGTAATGATCAGTAAACCAAAACCACTTGGCTCACCAAGTTTCGTTTTTCCAGGTTAAACCGTTCGTTTGCAGTAACCGTTTTCATTTTTAGCTTTTACTCTGTTTTCTCATATAGAAATACATGTATTTGGAACTCTAAATCAAACACGGTTTTTGCTAGCTCTTTGAAACTTGACACAATAACGCAGTTTCAAGTTCTATCTCTATGGTTTGTTTGCTGTTGATGTAGCCCTAAACAGAGACTGGCGAAAATCACTTTCATGGAAAGGGGTTGCCAAGCTTCCAAAAAACTACGAGTTGCCTGAAATCTCAGCCAACATTTTTTCACCCAATCTTGATGATTCTTTTAGGTAATGATCGTACACCAAAACCACTTGGCTCACCAAATTTCGTTCTTCTAGGTTAAACCGTTCGTTTGCAGTAACCGTTTTTATTTTTAGGTTTCAGTCTGTTTTCTCATATAGGGATACATGTATTTGGAACTCTAAATCAAACACGGTTTGTGCTAGCTCTTTGAAACTTGACACAATAAAGCAGTTTCAATATCTATCTCCATGGTTTGTTTGCTGTTGATATAGCCCTAAGCAGAGAGTGGCGAAAATCACTTTCATGAAAAGGGGTTGCCAATCTTCCAAAAAACTACGAGTTGCCTGAAATCTCAGCTAACATTTTTTCACCCAATCTTGATGATTCTTTCAGGTAATGATCAGTACAGCAAAACCACTGGGCTCACCAAATTTCATTCTTCTAGGTTAAACCGTTCGTTTGCAGTAACCGTTTTCATTTTTAGGTTTCACTCTGTTTTCTCCTATAGGGATACATGTATTTGGAACTCTAAATCAAACACGGTATATGCTAGCTCTTTGAAACTTGACACAATAAAGCAGTTTCAAGTTCTATCCCTATGGTTTGTTTGCTGTTGATGTAGCCCTAAGCAGAGACTGGCGAAAATCACTTTCATGGAAAGGGGTTGCCAAGCTTCCAAAAAACTACGAGTTGCCTGAAATCTCAGCCAACATTTTTACACCGAATCTTGATGATTCTTTCAGGTAATGATCAGTACACCAAAACCACTTGGCTCACCAAATTTCGTTATTCTAGGTTAAACGGTTCGTTTGCAGTAACCGTTTTCATTTTTAGGTTTCAGTTTTTTTTCTCATATAGGGATACATGTATTTGGAACTCTAAATCAAACACGGTATGTGCGAGCTCTTTAAAACTTGACACAATAAAGCAGTTTCAAGTTCTATCTCCATGGTTTGTTTGCTGTTGATGTAGCCCTAAGGAGAGATTGGCGAAAATCACTTTCATGGAAAGGGGTTGCCAAGCTTCCAAAAAACTACGAATTGCCTGAAATCTAAGCAAATATTTTTTCACCCAAGCTTGATGATTTTTTCAGGTAATGATCAGTAAACCAAAACCACTTGGCTCACCAAATTTCCTTTTTCCACGTTAAACCGTTCGTTTGCAGTAACCGTTTTCATTTTTAGCTTTTACTCTGTTTTCTCCTATAGGGATACATGTATTTGGAACTCTAAATCAAACACGGTTTCTGCTAGCTCTTTGAAACTTGACACAATAAAGCAGTTTCAAGTTGTATCTCTATGGTTTGTTTGCTGTTGATGTAGCCCTAAGCAGAGAGTGGCAAAAATCACTTTCATAAAAAAGGGTTGCCAAGCTTCCAAAAAACTACGAGTTGTCTGAAATCTCAGCCTACACTTTTACACCTAATCTTGATGATTTTTTCAGGTAACGATCAGTACACCAAAACCACTTGGCTCACCAAATTTCGTTCTTCTAGGTTAAACCGTTCGTTTGCAGTAACCGTTTTCATTTTTAGGTTTCACTCGGTTTTCTCCTATAGGGATACATGTATTTGGAACTCTACATTAAACACGGTTTGTGCTAGCTCTTTGAAACTTGACACAATAAAGCAGTTTCAAGTTCTATCTCTATGGTTTGTTTGCTGTTGATGTAGCCCTAACCAGAGACTGGCGAAAATCACTTTCATGGAAAGGGGTAGCCAAGCTTCCAAAAAACTACGAGTTGCCTGAAATCTCAGCCAACATTTTTTCACCCAATCTTGATGATTCTTTCAGGTAATTATCAGTACACCAAAACCACTTGGCTCACCAAATTTCGTTCTTCTAGGTTAAACCGTTCGTTTGCAGTAACCGTTTTCATTTTTAGGTTTCAGTCTGTTTTCTCATATAGGGATACATGTATTTGGAACTCTAAATCAAACACGGTTTGTGCTAGCTCTTTGAAACTTGACACAATAAAGCAGTTTCAATATCTATCTCCATGGTTTGTTTGCTGTTGATATAGCCCTAAGCAGAGAGTGGCGAAAATCACTTTCATGAAAAGGGGTAGCCAAGCTTCCAAAAAACTACGAGTTGCCTGAAATCTCAGCAAACATTTTTTCACCCAATCTTGATGATTCTTTCAGGTAATGATCAGTACAGCAAAACCTCTGGGCTCACCAAATTTCATTCTTCTAGGTTAAACCGTTCGTTTGCAGTAACCGTTTTCATTTTTAGGTTTCACTCTGTTTTCTCCTATAGGGATACATGTATTTGGAACTCTAAATCAAACACGGTATATGCTAGCTCTTTGAAACTTGACACAATAAAGCAGTTTCAAGTTCTATCTCTATGGTTTGTTTGCTGTTGATGTAGCCCTAAGCAGAGACTGGCGAAAATCACTTTCATGGAAAGGGGTTGCCAAGCTTCCAAAAAACTACGAGTTGCCTGAAATCTCAGCCAACATTTTTACACCCAATCTTGATGATTCTTTCAGGTAATGATCAGTACACCAAAACCACTTGGCTCACCAAATTTCGTTATTCTAGGTTAAACCGTTCGTTTGCAGTAACTGTTTTCATTTTTAGGTTTCAGTCTTTTTTCTCATATAGGGATACATGTATTTGGAACTCTAAATCAAACACGGTTTGTGCGACCTCTTTAAAACTTGACACAATAAAGCAGTTTCAAGTTCTATCTCCATGGTTTGTTTGCTGTTGTAGCCCTAAGCAGAGATTGGCGAAAATCACTTTCATGGAAAGGGGTTGCCAAGCTTCCAAAAAACTACGAATTGCCTGAAATCTAAGCAAATATTTTTTCACCCAAGCTTGATGATATTTTCAGGTAATGATCAGTAAACCAAAACCACTTGGCTCACCAAATTTCGTTTTTCCAGGTTAAACCGTTCGTTTGCAGTAACCGTTTTCATTTTTAGCTTTTACTCTGTTTTTTCCTATAGGGATACATGTATTTGGAACTCTAAATCAAACACGGTTTCTGCTAGCTCTTTGAAACTTGACACAATAAAGCAGTTTCAAGCTCTATCTCTATGGTTTGTTTGCTGTTGATGTAGCCCTAAGCAGAGAGTGGCGAAAATCACTTTCATGAAAAGGTTTTGCCAAGCTTCCAAATAAGTATGAGTTGCCTGAAATCTCAGCCAACATTTTTTCACCCAATCTTGATGATTCTTTCAGGTAATGATCGTACACCAAAACCACTTGGCTCACCAAATTTCGTTCTTCTAGGTTAAACCATTCGTTTGCAGTAACCGTTTTCATTTTTAGGTTTCACTCTGTTTCTCCTATAGGGATACATGTATTTGGAAGTCTAAATCAAACAAGGTTTGTGCTAGCTCTTTGAAACTTGTCATAATAAAGCAGTTTCAAGTTCTATCTCTATGGTTTGTTTGCTGTTGACGTAGCCCTAAGCAGATACTTGCGAAAATCACTTTCATGGAAAGGGGTTGCTAAGTTCCCAAAAAACTACGAGTTGCCTGAAATCTCAGCAAACATTTTTTCACCCAATCTTGATGATTCTTTCAGGTAATGATCAGTACACCAAAACCACTTGGCTCACCAAATTTCGTTCTTCTAGGAAAAACCGTTCGTTTGCAGTAACCGTTTTCATTTTTAGGTTTCACTCTGTTTTCTCCTATAGGGATACATGTATTTGGAAGTCTAAATCAAACACGGTTTGTGGTAGCTCTTTGAAACTTGTCACAATAAAGCAGTTTCAAGTTCTATCTCTATGGTTTCTTTGCTGTTGACGTAGCCCTAAGCAGAGACTGGCGAAAATCACTTTCATGGAAAGGGGTTGCTAAGCTTCCAAAAAACTACGAGTTGCCTGAAATCTCAGCAAACATTTTTTCACCCAATCTTGATGATTCTTTCAGGTAATGATCAGTACACCACAACCACTTGGCTCACCAAATTTCGTTCTTCTAGGTAAAACCGTTCGTTTGCAGTAACCGTTTTCATTTTTAGGTTTCACTCTGTTTTCTCCTATAGGGATACATGTATTTGGAAATCTAAATCAAACACGGTTTGTGCTAGCTCTTTGAAACTTGACACAATAAAGCAGTTTCAAGTTCTGTCTGTATGGTTTGTTTGCTGTTGATGTAACCCTAAGAAGAGACTGGCGAAAATCACTTTCATGGAAAGGGGTAGCCAAGCTTCCAAAAAACTACGAGTTGCCTGAAATCTCAGCCAACATTTTTTCACCCAATCTTGATGATTCTTTCAGGTAATTATCAGTACACCAAAACCACTTGGCTCACCAAATTTCGTTCTTCTAGGTAAAACCGTTCGTTTGCAGTAACCGTTTTCATTTTTAGGTTTCAGTCTGTTTTCTCATATAGGGATACATGCATTTGGAACTCTAAATCAAACACGGTTTGTGCTAGCTCTTTGAAACTTGACACAATAAAGCAGTTTCAGTTTCTATCTCCATGGTTTCTTTGCCGTTGATATAGCCCTAAGCAGAGAGTGGCGAAAATCACTTTCATGAAAAGGGGTTGCCAAGCTTCCAAAAAACTACGAGTTGCCTGAAATCTCAGCAAACATTTTTTCACCCAATCTTGATGATTCTTTCAGGTAATGATCAGTACACCAAAACCACTGAGCTCACCAAATTTCATTCTTCTAGGTTAAACCGTTCGTTTGCAGTAACCGTTTTCATTTTTAGGTTTCACTCTGTTTTCTCCTATGGGGATACATGTATTTGGAACTCTAAATCAAACACGGTATATGCTAGCTCTTTGAAACTTGACACAATAAAGCAGCTTCAAGTTCTATCTCTATGGTTTGTTTGCTGTTGATGTAGCCCTAAGCAGAGACTGGCGAAAATCTTTTTCATGGAAAGGGGTTGCCAAGCTTCCAAAAAACTACGAGTTGCCTGAAATCTCAGCCAACATTTTTACACCCAATCTTGATCATTCTTTCAGGTAATGAACAGTACACCAAAACAACTTGGCTCACCAAATTTCGTTCTTCTAGGTTAAACCGTTCGTTTGCAGTAACCGTTTTCATTTTTAGGTTTCACTCTGTTTTCTCCTATAGGGATACATGTATGTGGAACTTTAAATGAAACACGGTTTGTGCTAGCTCTTTGAAACTTGACACAATAAAGCAGTTTCAAGTTCTATCTCTATGGTTTGTTTGCTGTTGATGTAGCCCTAAGCAGAGACTGGCAAAAATCACTTTCATGGAAAGGGGTTTCCTAGGTTCCAAAAAACTACGAGTGGCCTGAAATCTCAGCCAACATTTTTTCACCCAATCTTGATGATTCTTTCAGGTAATTTTCAGTACACCAAAACCACTTGGCACACATAATTTCGTTCTTCTAGGTTAAACCGTTCGTTTGCAGTAACCGTTTTCATTTTTAGGTTTCACTCTGTTTTCTCCTATAGGGATACATGTATTTGGAACTCTAAATCAAACACGGTTTGTGCTAACTCTTTGAAATTTGACACAATAAACAGTTTCACGTTCTATCTCTATGGTTTGTTTGCTGTTGATGTAGCCCTAAGCAGAGACTGGCGAAAATCACTTTCATGGAAAGGGGTTGCCAAGGTTCCAAAAAACTACGAGTTTCCTGAAATCTCAGCCAACATTTTTTCACCCAATCTTGATGATTCTTTTAGGTAATGATCAGTACACCAAAACCACTTTGCTCACCAAATTTCGTTCTTCTAGGTTAAACCGTTCGTTTGCAGTAACCGTTTTTATTTTTAGGTTTCACTCTGTTTGCTCTTATAGGGATACATGTATTTGGAACTTTAAATGAAACACGGTTTTTTGCTAGCTCTTTGAAACTTGACACAATAAAGCAGTTTCAAGTTCTATCTCTATGGTTTGTTTGCTGTTGATGTAGCCCTAAGCAGAGACTGGCGAAAATCACTTTCATGAAAAGGGGTTTCCAAGGTTCCAAAAAACTACGAGTTGCCTGAAATCTCAGCCAACATTTTTTCACCCAATCTTGATGATTCTTTCAGGTAATGATCAGTTCACCAAAACCACTTGGGTCACCAAATTTCGTTCTTCTAGGTTAAACCGTTCGTTTGCAGTAACCGTTTTCACTTTTAGGATTCACTCTGTTTTCTTCTATAGCGATACATGTATTTGGAACTTTAAATCAAACAGGGTTTGTGCTAGCTCTTTGAAACTTGACACAATAAAGCAGTTTTAAGTTCTATGTCTATGGTTTGCTTGCTGTTGATGTAGCCCTAAGAAGAGACTGGCGAAAATCACTTTCATGGAAAGGGGTTGCCAAGCTTCCAAGAAACTACGAGTTTCCTGAAATCTTAGCCAACATTTTTTCACCCAATCTTGATGATTCTTTCAGGTAATGATCAGTACACCAAAACCACTTGGCTCACAAAATTTCGTTCTTCTAGGTTAAACAGTTCGTTTGCAGTAACCGTTTTCATTTTTAGGTTTCACTCTGTTTTCTCCTATATAGATACATGTATTTGGAACTCTAAATCAAATAAGGTTTGTGCTAGCTCTTTGCAACTTGACACAATAAAGGAGTTTCAAGTTCTATCTCTATGGTTTGTTTGCTGTTGATGTAGCCCTAAGCAGAGACGGGCGAAAATCACTTTCATGGAAGGGGTTGCCAAGCTTCCAAGAAACTACGAGTTGCCTGAAATCTCAGCTAACAGTTTTTCACCCAATCTTGATGATTCTTCCAGGTAATGATCAGTACACCAAAACCACTTGGCTCACCAAATTTCGATCTTCTAGATGAAACCGTTCGTTTGCAGTAACCATTTTCATTTTTAGGTTTCACTCTGTTTTCTCCCTTAGAGATACATGTATTTGGAACTCTAAATCAAACACGGTTTGTGCTAGCTCTTTGAAACTAGACACAATAAAGCATTTTCAAGTTCTATCTCTATGGTTTGTTTGCTGTTGATGTAGCCCTAAGCAGAGACAGGCGAAAATCACTTTCATGGAAAGGGGTTGACAAGCTTCCAAAAAACTACAAGATGCCTGAAATCTGAGCCAACATTTTTTCACCCAATCTTGTTGATTCTTTCAGATAATGATCAGTACACTAAAACCACTTGGCTAACCAAAGTTCGATCTTCTAGGTTAAACCGTTCGTTTGCAGTAACCGTTTTCATTTTTAGGTTTTACTCTGTTTTCTCCTATAGGGATACATGTATTTGGAACTCTAAATCAAACACGGTTTGTGCTAGCTCTTTGAAACTTGACACAATAAAGCAGTTTCAATTTCTATCTCTATGGTTTGTTTGCTGTGGATGTAGCCCTATGCAGAGACTGGCGAAAATCACTTTCATGGAAAGGGGTTGCCAAGCTTCCAAAAAACTACGAGTAGCCTGAAATCTCCTCCAACATTTTTTTACCCAATCTTGATGATTCTTTCAAGTAATGATCAGTACACCAAAACCACTTGGCTCACCAAATTTTGTTCTTCTAGTTTAAACCGTTCGTTGGCAGTAACCGTTTTCATTTTTAGGTTTCACTCTGTTTTCTCCTATAGGGATACATGTATTTGGAACTCTAAATCAAACACGGTTTCTGCTAGCTCCTTGAAACATGACACAATCAAGCAGTTTTAAGTTCTATCTCTATGTTTTCTTTGCTGTTCATGTAGCCCTAAGCAGAGACTGGCGAAAATCACTTTCATGGAAAGGGGTTGCCAAGCTTCCAAAAAACTACGAGTTGCCTGAAATCTCAGCTAACATTTTTTCACCCAATCTTGATGATTCTTTCAGGTAATGTTCAGTACACCAAAACCACTTGACTCACCAAATTTCGTTTTTCTAGGTTAAACCGTTCGTTGGCAGAAACCCTTTTCATTTTTAGGTTTCACTCGGTTTTCTCCTATAGGGATACATGTATTTGGAACTCTAAATCAAACACGGTTTGTGCTAGCTCTTTGAAACTTGACACAATAAAGCAGTTTCAAGTTCTATGTCTATGGTTTGTTTGCTGTTGAAGTAGCCCTAAGAAGAAACTGGTGAAAATCACTTTCATTGAAAGGGGTTGCCAAGCTTTCAAAAAACTACGAGTTGCCTGAAATCACAGCAAACATTTTTTCACCCAATCTTGATGATTCTTTCAGGTAATGATCAGTACAGCAAAGCCACTTGGCTCACCAAATTTCGTTCTTCTAGGTTAAACCGTTCGTTTGCAGTAACCGTTTTCATTTTTAGGATTCACTCTGTTTTATCCTGTAGGGATACATGTATTTGGAACTCTAAATCAAACATGGTTTGTGCTAGCTCTTTGAAACTTGACACAATAAAGCAGTTTCAAGTTCTAAATCTTTGGTTTGTTTGCTGTTGATGTAGCCCTAAGCAGAGACTGGCGAAAATCACTTTCATGGAAAGGGGTTGCCAAGCTGCCAAAAAACTACGAGTTGCTGAAATCTCAGCCAACATTTTTTCACCCAATCTTGATGATTCTTTCAGGTAATGATCAGTACACCAAAACCACTTGGCTCACCAAATTTCGTTCTTCTAGGTCAAACCGTTCGTTTGTTGTAACCGTTTTTATTTTTAGGTTTCACTCTGTTTTCTCCTATAGGGATACATGTGTTTGGAACTCTAAATCAAACACGGTTTTTGCTAGCTCTTTGAAACTTGACGCAATAAAGCAGTTTCAAGTTCTATCTCTATGGTTTGTTTGCTGTTGATCTAGCCCTAAGCAGAGACTGGGGAAAATCACTTTCATTGAAAGTGGTTGCCAAGCTTTCAAAAAACTACGAGTTGCCTAAAATCTCAGCCAACATTTTTTCACCCAATCTTGATGATTCTTTCCGGTAATGATCAGGACACCAAAACCACTTGGGTCACCAAATTTCGTTCTTCTAGGTTAAACCGTTCGTTTGCAGTAACCGTTTTCATTTTTAGGTTTCACTCTGTTTTCTACTATAGGGATACATGTATTTGGAACTTTAAATGAAACACGGTTTGTGCTAGCTCTTTGAAACTTGACACAATAAAGCAGTTTCAAGTTCTATCTCTATGGTTTGTTTGCTTTTGATGTAGCCCTAAGCAGAGATTGGCGAAAATCACTTTCATGGAAAGGGGTTGCCAAGCTTCCAAAAAACTACGAGTTGCCTGTAATCTCAGCCAATATTTTTTTACCCAATCTTGATGATTCTTTCAGGTAATGATCAGTACACCAAAACCACTTGGGTCACCAAAGTTCGTTCTTCTAGGTAAAACCGTTCGTTTGCAGTAACCGTTTTCATTTTTAGGTTTCACTCTGTTTTCTCCTATAGGGATACATGTATTTGGAACACTAAGTCAAACACGGTTTGTGCTCGCTCTTTGAAACTTCACACAATAAAGCAGTTTCAAGTTCTATCTCTATGGTTTCTTTGCTGTTGATGTAGCCCTAAGCAGAGACTGGCGAAAAAAACTTTCATTTAAAGGGGTTGCCAAGCTTCCAAAAAACGACGAGTTCCCTGAAATCTCAGCAAACATTTTTCCACCCAATCTTGATGATTCTTTCAGGTAATGATCAGTACACCAAAACCACTTGGCTCACCAAATTTCGTTCTTCTAGGTTAAACCGTTCATTTGCAGTAACCGTTTTCATTTTTAGGTTTCAATCTGTTTTCTCCTATAGGGATACAAGTATTTGGAACTCTAAAACAAACACGGTTTGTGCTAGCTCTTTGAAACTTGACACAATAAAGAAGTTTCAAGTTCTATCTCTATGGTTTGTTTGCTGTTGATGTAGCCCTAAGCAGAGACTAGCGAAAATCACTTTCATGGAAAGGGGTTGCCAAGCTTCCAAAAAACTACGAGTTGCCTGAAATCTCAGCAAATATTTTTTTTACCCAATCTTGATGATTCTTTCAGGTAATGATCAGGACACCAAAACCACTTGGGTCACCAAATTTCGTTCTTCTAGGTTAAACCGTTCTTTTGCAGTAACCGTTTTCATTTTTAGGTTTCACTCTGTTTTCTACTATAGGGATACATGTATTTGGAACTCTAAATGAAACACGGTTTGTGCTAGCTCTTTGAAACTTGACACAATAAAGCAGTTTCAAGTTCTATCTCTATGGTTTGTTTGCTGTGGATGTAGCCCTAAGCAGAGACTGGCGAAAAGCACTTTCATTTAAAGGGTTTGCCAAGCTTCCAAAAAACGACGAGTTCCCTGAAATCTCAGCAAACATTTTTCCACCCAATCTTGATGATTCTTTCAGGTAATGATCAGTACACCAAAACCACATGGCTCACCAAGTTACGTTCTTCTAGGTTAAACCGTTCATTTGCAGTAACAGTTTTAATTTTTAGGTTTCAATCTGTTTTCTCCTATAGGGATACAAGTATTTGGAACTCTAAAACAAACACGGTTTGTGCTAGCTCTTTGAAACTTGACACAATAAAGAAGTTTCAAGTTCTATCTCTATGGTTTGTTTGCTGTTGATGTAGCCCTAAGCAGAGACTAACGAAAATCACTTTCATGGAAAGGGGTTGCCAAGCTTCCAAAAAACTACGAGTTGCCTGAAATCTCAGCAAATATTTTTTTACCCAATCTTGATAAGTTTTTCAGGTAATGATCAGTACACCAAAACCACTTGGCTCACCAAATTTCGTTCTTCTAGGTTAAACCGTTCATTTGCAGAAACCGTTTTCACTTTTAGGTTTCACTCTGTTTTCTCCTATAGGGATACATGTATTTGGAACTCTAAATCAAACACGGTTTGTGCTAGCTATTTGAAACTTGACACAATAAAGCAGTTTTAAGTTCTATCTCTATGGTTTGTTTGCTGTTGATGTAGTCCTAAGCAGAGACTGGCGAAAATCACTTTCATGGAACGGGGTTGCCAAGCTTCAAAAAACTGCGAGTTGCCTGAAATCTCAGAAAACATTTTTTCACCCAATCTTGATGATTCTTTCCAGTAATGATCAGTACACCAAAACCACTTGGCTCACCAAATTTCGTTCTTCTAGGTTAAACCGTTCATTTGCAGAAAACGTTTTCACTTTTAGGTTTCACTCTGTTTTGTCCTATAGGGATACATGTATTTGGAACTCTAAATCAAACACGGTTTGTGCTAGCTATTTGAAACTTGACACAATAAAGCAGTTTTAAGTTCTATCTCTATGGTTTGTTTGCTGTTGATGTAGTCCTAAGCAGAGACTGGCGAAAATCACTTTCATGGAACGGGGTTGCCAAGCTTCAAAAACTGCGAGTTGCCTGAAATCTCAGAAAACATTTTTTCACCCAATCTTGATGATTCTTTCCAGTAATGATCAGTACACCAAAACCACTTGGCTCACCAAATTTTGTTCTTCTAGGTTAAACCGTTCGTTTGCAGTAACCGTTTTCATTTTTAGGTTTCACTCTGTTTTCTCCTATAGGGATACATGTATTTGGAACTCTAAATCAAACACGGTTTGTGCTAGCTCTTTGAAACTTGACACATTAAAGCAGTTTCAAGTTCTATCTCTATGGGTTGTTTTCTCTTGATGTAGCCCTAAGCAGAGACTGGCGAAAATCACTTTCATAGAAAGGGGTTACCAAGCTTCCAAAAAACTACGATTTGCCTCAAATCTCAGCCAACATTTTTTCTCCCGATCTTGATGATTCTTTCAGGTAATGATGAGTACACCAAAACCACTTGGCTCACCAAATTTCGTTCTTGTAAGTTAAACCGTTCTTTTGCAGTAACCGTTTTTATTTTTAGGTTTCACTCTGTTTTCTCCTATAGAGATACATGTATTTGGAACTCTAAATCAAACACGGTTTGTGCTAGCTCTTTGAAACTTGACACAATAAAGCAGTTTGCAGGTCTATCTCTATGGTTTGTTTGCTGTTGATGTAGCCCTAATCAGAGACTGGCGAATATCACTTTCATGGAAAGGGGTTGCCAAGCTTCCAAAAAACTACGAGTTGCCTGAAATCTCAGCAGACATTTTTTCACCCAATCTTGATGATTCTTTCAGGTAAGGATCAGTACACAAAAACCACTAGGCTCACCAAGTTTCTTTCTTTTAGGTTAAACAGTTCGTTTGAAGTAACCGTTTTTATTTTTAGGTTTCACTCTGTTTTCTCCTATAGGGATACATGTATTTGGAACTCTAAATCAAACACGGTTTGTGCTAGCTCTATGAAACTTGACACAATAAAGCAGTTTCAAGTTCTATCTCTATGGTTTGTTTGCTGTTGATGTAGCCCTAAGCAGAGACTGGCGAAAATCACTTTCATGGAAAGGGGTTGCCAAGCTTCCAAAAAACTACGAGTTGCCTGAAATCTCAGCAAACATTTTTTCACCCAATCTTGATGATTCTTTCAGGTAATGATGAGTACACCAAAACAACTTGGCTCACCAAATTTCGTTCTTCTAAGTTAAACCGTTCGTTTGCAGTAACCGTTTTTATTTTTAGGTTTCACTCTGTTTTCTACTATAGAGATACATGTATTTGGAACTCTAAATCAAACACGGTTTGTGCTAGCTCTTTGAAACTTGACACAATAAAGCAGTTTCCAGGTGCATCTCTATGGTTTGTTTGCTGTTGATGTAGCCCTAAGCAGAGACTGGCGAAAATCACTTTCATGGAAAGGGGTTGCCAAGCTTCCAAAAAACTACGAGTTGCCTGAAATCTCAGCAAACATTTTTTCACCCAAACTTGATGATTCTTTCAGGTAAGGATCAGTACACCAATACCACTTGACTCACCAAATTTCGTTTTTCTATGTAAAACCGTTCGTTTGCAGTAACCGTTTTTATTTTTAGGTTTCACTCTGTTTTCTCCTATAGGGATACATGTATTTCGAACTCTAAATCGAACACGGTTTTTGCTAGCTCTTTGAAACTTGACACATTAAAGCAGTATCAAGTTCTATCTCTATGGGTTGTTTTCTCTTGATGTAACCCTAAGCAGAAACTGGCAAAAATCACTTTCATTGAAAGGGGTTGCCATGCTTCCAAAAAACTACCAGTTGCCTGAAATCTCAGCCAACATTTTTTCACCCGATATTGGTAATTCTTTCAGGTAATGATGTGTACACCAAAACCACTTGGCTCACCAAGTTTGGTTCTTTTAGGTTAAACCGTTCGTTTGCAGTAAACGTTTATATTTTTAGGTTTCACTCTGTTTTCTCCTATAGAGATACATGTATTTGGAACTCTAAATCAAACACGGTGTGTGCTAGCTCTTTGAAACTTGACACAATAAAGCAGTTTCAAGTTCTATCTCTATGGTTTGTTGCTGTTGATGTATCCCTAAGCAGAGACTGGCGAGAATCACTTTCATGGAAAGGGCCTGCCAAGCTTCCAAAAAACTACGAGTTGCCTGAAATCTGAGCACACCCTTTTTCACCCAATCTTGATGAAACTTTCAGGTAATGATCAGTACACCAATCCCACTTGGCTCGCCAAATTTTGTTCTTCTAGGTTAAACCGTTCGTTGGCAGTAACCGGTTTCATTTTGAGGTTTCACTCTGTTTTCTCCTATAGGGATACATGTATTTGGAACTCTAAATCAAACACGGTTTGTGCTAGCTCTTTGAAACTTGACACAATAAAGCAGTTTCCAGGTGCATCTCTATGGTTTGTTTGCTGTTGATGTAGCCCTAAGCAGAGACTGGCGAAAATCACTTACATGGAAAGGGGTTGCCAAGCTTCCAAAAAACACGAGTTGCCTGAAATCTCAGCAAACATTTTTTCACCCAATCTTGATGATTCTTTCAGGTAAGGATCAGTACACCAAAACCACTTGACTCACCAAATTTCGTTCTTCTATGTAAAACCGTTCGTTTGCAGTAACCGTTTTTATTTTTAGGTTTCACTCTGTTTTCTCCTATAGGGATACATGTATTTGGAACTCTAAAACAAACACGGTTTGTGCTAGCTCTTTGAAACTTGACACAATAAAGCAGTTTCAAGTTCTATCTCTATGGGTTGTTTTCTCTTGATGTAGCCCTAAGCAGAGACTGGCAAAAATCACTTTCATTGAAAGGGGTTGCCATGCTCCCAAAAAACTACGAGTTGCCTGAAATCTCAGCCAACATTTTTTCACCCGATCTTGATAATTCTTTCAGGTAATGATGTGTACACCAAAACCACTTAGCTCACCAAGTTTGGTTCTTTTAGGTTAAACCGTTCGTTTGCAGTAACCGTTTATATTTTTTAGGTTTCACTCTGTTTTCTCCTATAGGGATACATGTACTTGAAACTCTAAATCAAACACGGTTTGTGCTAGCTCTTTGAAACTTGACACAATAAAGCAGTTTCAAGTTCTATCTCTATGGTTTGTTTGTTATTGATGTAGCCCTAAGCAGAGACTGGCGAAAATCACTTTCATTGAAAGAGGTTGCCAAGCTTCCAAAAAACTACGAGTTGCCTGAAATCTCCTCCAACATTTTTTCACCCAATCTTGATGATTCTTTCAGGTAATGATCAGTACACCAAAACCACTTTGCTCACCAAATTTCATTCTTCTAGGTTAAACCGTTAGTTTGCAGTAACCATTTTCATTTTTAGGTTTTACTCTGTTTTCTCCTAATGGGATACATGTATTTGGAACTCTAAATCAAACACGGATTGTGCTAGCTCTTTGACTTGACACAATAAAGCAGTTTCCAGTTCTATCTCTATGGTTTGTTTGCTGTTGATGTAGCCCTAAGCAGAGACTGGCGAAAATCACTTTCATGGATAGGGGTTGCCAAGCTTCCAAAAAACTACGAATTGATTGAAATCTCAGCCAACATTTTTTCACCCAATCTTGATGATTCTTTCAGGTAAGGATCAGTACACCAAAACCACTTGGCTCACCAAATTTCGTTCATCTAGGTTAAACCGTTCGTTTGCAGTAACTGTTTTGATTTTTAGGTTTCACTCTGTTTTCTCCTTTAGGGATACATGTATTTGGAAGTGTAAATCAAACACGGTTTGTGCTAGCTCTTTGAAACTTGACACAATAAATCAGTTTCAAGTCCTATCTCTATGGTTTGTTTGCTGTTGATGTAGCCCTAAGCAGAGACTGGCGAAAATCACTTTCACGGAAAGGGGTTGCCATGCTCCCAAAAAACTACGAGTTGCCTGAAATCTCAGCAAACATTTTTTTACCCAATCTTGATAATTCTTGCAGGTAATGATCAGTACACCAAAACCACTTGGCTCACCAAATTTTGTTCTTCTAGGTTAAACCATTCGTTTGCAGTAACCGTTTTCATTTTTAGGTTTCAATCTGTTTTCTCCTTTAGGGATACATGTATTTGGAACTCTAAATGAAACATGGTTTGTGCTAGCTCTTTGAAACTTGATACAATAAAGCAGTTTCAAGTTCTATCTCTATGGTTAGTTTGCTGTTGATGTAGCCCTAAGCAGAGACTGGCGAAAATCACTTTCATGGAAAGGGGTTGCCAAGCTTCCAAAAAACTTCGAGTTGCCTGAAATCTCAGCAAACATTTTTTCACCCAAATTTGATGATTCTTTCAGGTAATGATCAGTTCAACAAAACCACTTGGCTCACCAAATTTCGTTCTTCTAGGTTATACCGTTCGTGTGCATTAACCGTTTTGATTTTAAGGTTTTACTCTTTTTTTTCCTATAGAAATACAAGGATTGGAACTCTAAATCAAACACGGTTTGTGCTAGCTCTTTGAAACTTGACACAATAAAGCAGTTTCAAGTTCTATCTCTATGGTTTGTTTTTCTGTTGATGTAGCCCTAAGCAGAGACTGGCGAAAATCACTTTCATGGAAAGGGGATGCAAAGCTTCCAAAAAACTACGAGTTGCCTGAAATCTCAGCAAACATTTTTTCACCCAATCTTGATGATTCTTTAAGGTAATGATCAGTACACCAAAACCACTTGGCTCCCCAAATTTCGTTCTTCTAGGTCAAACCGTTCGTTTGCAGTAACCATTTTCATTTTTAGGTTTCACTCTGTTTTCTCCTATAGGGATACATGTATTTGGAACTTTAAATCAAACACGGTTTGTGCTAGGTCTTTGAACCTTGACACAATAAAGCAGTTTCAACTTCTATATCTATGGTTTGTTTGCTGTTGATGTAGCCCTAAGCAGAGATGGCGAAAATCACTTTCATGGAAAGGGGTTGCCAAGCTTCCTAAAAACTACGAGTTGCCTGAAATCTCAGCAAGCGTTTTTTCACCCAATCTTGATGATTCTTTCAGGTAATGATCAGTACACAAAAACCACTTGGCTCACCAAATTCCGTTCTTCTAGGTTAAACCTTTCGTTTGCAGGAACCGTTTTCAATTTTAGGTTGAACTCTGTTTACTCCTATAGGGATACATGTATTTGGAATACTAAATGAAACACCGTTTGTCCTAGCTCTTTGAAACTTGTCAGAATATAGCAGTTTCAAGTTGTATCTCTATGGTTTGTTTGCTGTTGATGTAGCCCTAAGCAGAGACTGGCGAAAATCACTTTCATGGAAAGGGGTTGCCATGCTCCCAAAAAACTACGAGTTGCCTGAAATCTCAGCAAACATTTTTTTACCCAATCTTGATAATTCTTGCAGGTAATGATCAGTACACAAAAACCACTTGGCTCACCAAATTTCTTTCTTCTAGGTTAAACCGTTCGTTTGCAGTAACCGTTTTCATTTTTAGGTTTCAATCTGTTTTCTCCTTTAGGGATACATGTATTTGGAACTCTAAATCAAACACGGTTTGTGCTAGCTCTTTGAAACTTGATACAATAAAGCAGTTTCAAGTTCTATCTCTATGGTTAGTTTGCTGTTGATGTAGCCCTAAGCAGAGACTGGCGAAAATCACTTTCATGGAAAGGGGTTGCCAAGCTTCCAAAAAACTTCGAGTTGCCTGAAATCTCAGCAAACATTTTTTCACCCAAATTTGATGATTCTTTCAGGTAATGATCAGTACACTAAAACCACTTGGCTCACCAAATTTCGTTCTTCTAGGTTAAACCGTTCGTTTGCAGTAACCGTTTTCATTTTTTGGTTTCATTGTGTTTTCTCCTATACAAATACATGTATTTGGAACTCTAAATCAAATACGGTTTGTGCTAGCTCTTTGAAACTTGACACAATAAAGCAGTTTCAAGTTCTATCTCTATTGTTTGTTTGCTGTTGATGTCGCCCTAAGCAGAGACTGGCGAAAATCAGTTTCATGGAAAGGGGTTGCCAAGCTTCCAAAAAACTATGAGTTGCTTGAAATCTCAGCCAACATTTTTTCACCCAATCTTGATGATTCTTTCAGGTAATGATCAGTACACCAAAACCACTTGGCTCACCAAATTTCGTTCTTCTAGGTTAAACCATTCGTTTGCAGTAACCGTTTTCATTTTTAGGATTCACTCTGTTTTCTCCTATAGGGATACATGTATTTGGAACTCTAAATCAAACACGGTTTGTGCTAGCTCTTTGAAACTTGGCACAATAAAGCAGTTTCAAGTTCTATCTCTATGGATTGTTTGCTGTTGATGTAGCCCTACGCAGAGACTGACGAAAATCACTTTCATTGAAAGGGGTTGCCAAGCTTCCAAAAAACTTCGAGTTGCCTGAAATCTCAGCAAACATTTTTTCACTCAATCTTGATGATTCTTTCAGGTAATGATCAGTATACCAAAACCATGGCTCACCAAATTTCGTTCTTCTAGGTTAAACCGTTTGTTTGCTGTAACCGTTTTCATTTTTAGGTTTCACTCTGTTTTCTCCTATAGGGATACATGTATTTGCAACTCTAAATCAAACACGGTTTGTTCTAGCTCTTTGAAACTTGACACAATAAACAGTTTCAAGTTCTATCTGTATGGTTTGTTTGCTGTTGATGTAGCCCTA
The DNA here is from genome assembly GCF_052094955.1 of Ictidomys tridecemlineatus. Classification (NCBI taxonomy): domain Eukaryota; kingdom Metazoa; phylum Chordata; class Mammalia; order Rodentia; family Sciuridae; genus Ictidomys; species Ictidomys tridecemlineatus. The sequence continues at coordinate 19,281 of NW_027523798.1, read as the reverse complement.
AGCAGAGACTGGCAAAAATCACTTTCATGGAAAGGGGTTGCCAAGCTTACAAAAAACTACGAGTTGCCTGAAATCTGAGGAAACATTTTTTCACCCAATCTTGATGATTCTTTCTGGTAATGATCAGTACACCAAAACCACTTTGCTCACCAAATTTCATTCTTCTTGGTTAAACCGTTCGTTTGCAGTAACCGTTTTCATTTTTAGGTTTCACTCTGTTTTCTCCTACAGGGATACATGTATTTGGAACTCTAAATGAAACACGGCTTGTGCTAGCTATTTGACTAGACACAATAAAGCAGTTTCAAGTTCTATCTCTATGGTTTATTTGCTGTTGATGTAGCCCTAAGCAGAGACTGGCGAAAATCACTGTCATGGAAAGGGGTTGCCAAGCTTCCAAAAAACTACGAGTTACCTGAAATCTCAGCCAACATTTTTTCACCCAATCTTGATGATTCTTTCAGGTAAGGATCAGTACACAAAAACCACTAGGCTCACCAAGTTTCGTTCTTTTAGGATAAACCGTTCGTTTGTAGTAACCGTTTTCATTTTTAGGTTTCACTCTGTTTTCTCCTATACAGATACATGTATTTGGAACTCTAAATCAAACACGGTTTGTGCTAGCTTCTTGAAACTTGACACAATAAAGCAGTTTCAAGTTCTGTCTCTATGGTTTGTTTGCTGTTGATGTAGCCCTAAGCAGAGACTGGCGAAAATCACATTCATGGAAAGGGGTTGCCAAGCTTCCAAAAAACTACGAGTGTCCTGAAATCTCAGCCAAAATTTTTTCACCCAATCTTGATGATTCTTTCAGGTAATGATGAGTACACCAAATCCACTTGGCTCACCAAATTTCGTTCTTCTAAGTTAACCCGTTCGTTTGCAGTAACCGTTTTCATTTTTAGGTTTCACTCTGTTTTCTCCTTTAGAGATACATGTATTTGGAACTCTAAATCAAACACGGTTTGTGCTAGCTCTTTGAAACTTGACACAATAAAGCAGTTTCAAGATCTATCTCTATGGTTTCTTTGCTGTTTATGTAGCCCTAAGCAGAGACTGGCGAAAATCACTTTCATGGAAAGGGGTTCCCAAGCTTCCAAAAAACTACGAGTTGCCTGAAATCTCAGCAAACATTTATTCACCCAATCTTGATGATTCTTTCAGGTAATGATCAGTATACCAAAACCACTTGACTCACCAAATTTCGTTCTTCTAGGTTAAACCGTTCGTTTGCAGTAACCGTTTTCATTTTTAGGTTTCACTCTGTTTTCTCCTATAGGGATACATGTATTTGGAACTCTAATTCAAACACGGTTTGTGCTAGCTTTTTGAAACTTGACACATTAAAGCAGTTTCAAGTTTTATCTCTATGGGTTGTTTTCTCTTGATGTAGCCCTAAGCAGAGACTGGCGAAAATCACTTTCATAGAAAGGGGTTGCCAAGCTTCCAAAAAACTACGAGTTGCCTCAAATCTCAGCCAACATTTTTTCTCCCGATCTTGATGATTCTTTCAGGTAATGATGAGTACACCAAAACCACTTGGCTCACCAAATTTCGTTCTTGTAAGTTAAACCGTTCTTTTGCAGTAACCGTTTTTATTTTTAGGTTTCACTCTGTTTTCTCCTATAGGGATACATGTATTTGGAACTCTAAATCAAACACGGTTTGTGCTAGCTCTTTGAAACTTGACACAATAAAGCAGTTTCCAGGTCTATCTCTATGGTTTGTTTGCTGTTGATGTAGCCCTAATCAGAGACTGGCGAATATCACTTTCATGGAAAGGGGGTGCCAAGCTTCCAAAAAACTACGAGTTGCCTGAAATCTCAGCCAACATTTTTTCACCCAATCTTGATGATTCTTTCAGGTAAGGATCAGTACACAAAAACCACTAGGCTCACCAAGTTTCGTTCTTTTAGGTTAAACAGTTCGTTTGCAGTAACCGTTTTCATTTTTAGGTTTCACTCTGTTTTCTCCTACAGGGATACATGTATTTGGAACTCTAAATGAAACACGGCTTGTGATAGCTCTATGAAACTTGACACAATAAAGCAGTTTCAAGTTCTATCTCTATGGTTTGTTTGCTGTTGATGTAGCCCTAAGCAGAGACTGGCGAAAATCACTTTCATGGAAAGGGGTTGCCAAGCTTCCAAAAAACTACGAGTTGCCTGAAATCTCAGCAAACATTTTTTCACCCAATCTTGATGATTCTTTCTGGTAATGATCAGTACAACAAAACCACTTGGCTCACCAAATTTTGTTCTTCTTGGTTAAACCGTTCCTTTGCAGTAACCGTTTTCATTTTTTGGTTTCATTGTGTTTTCTCCTATACAAATACATGTATTTGGAACTCTAAATCAAACACGGTTTGTGCTAGCTCTTTGAAACTTGACACAATAAAGCAGTTTCAAGTTCTATCTCTATGGTTTGTTTGCTGTTGATGTAGCCCTAAGCAGAGACTGGCGAAAATCACTTTCATTGAAAGGGGTTGCCAAGCTTCCAAAAAACTTCGAGTTGCCTGAAATCTCAGCAAACATTTTTTCACTCAATCTTGATGATTCTTTCAGGTAATGATCAGTATACCAAAACCACTTGGCTCACCAAATTTCTTTCTTCTAGGTTAAACCGTTCGTTTGCAGTAACCGTTTTCATTTTAAGGTTTCACTCTGTTTTCTCCTATAGGGATACATGTATTTGGAACTCTAAATCAAACACGGTTTGTGGTAGCTATTTGAAACTTGACACAATAAAGCAGTTTCAAGTTCTATCTCTATGGTTTGTTTGCTATTGATGTAGCCCTAAGCAGAGACTGGCGAAAATCACTCTCATGGCAAGGGGTTGCCAAGCTTCCAAAAAACTACGAGTTGCCTGAAATCTCAGCAAACATTTTTTCACCCAATCTTGAGGATTCTTTCAGGTAATGATCAGTACACGAAAACCACTTGGCTCACCAAATTTTGTTCTTCTTGGTTAAACCGTTCCTTTGCAGTAACCGTTTTCATTTTAAGGTTTCACTCTGTTTTCTCCAATAAGGATACATGTATTTGGAACTCTAAATCAAACACGGTTTGTGCTAGCTCTTTGAAACTTGACACAATAAAGCAGTTTCAAGTTATATCTCTATGGTTTGTTTTTCTGTTGATGTAGCCCTAAGCAGAGACTGGCGAAAATCCCTTTCATGGAAAGGGGTTGCCAAGCTTCCAAAAAACTATGAGTTGCCTGAAATCTCAGCCAACATTTTTTCACCCAATCTTGATGATTCTTTCAGGTAATGATCAGTATACCAAACCCACTTGGCTCACCAAATTTCGTTCTTCTAGGTTAAACCATTCGTTTGCAGTAACCGTTTTCATTTTTAGGATTCATTCTGTTTTCTCCTATAGGGATACATGTATTTGGAACTCTAAATCAAACACGGTTTGTGCTAGCTTTTTGAAACTTGACACAATAAAGCAGTTTCAAGTTCTAACTCTATGGTTTTGTTTGCTGTTGATGTAGCCCTAAGCAGAGACTGGGGAAAATCACTTTCATTGAAAGGGGTTGCCATGCTTCCAAAAAACTTCGAGTTGCCTGAAATCTCAGCAAAAATTTTTTCACTCAATCTTGATGATTCTTTCAGGTAATGATCAGTATACCAAAACCACTTTGCTCACCAAATTTCGTTCTTCTAGGTTAAACCGTTCGTTTGCAGTAACCGTTTTCATTTTTAGGTTTCACTCTGTTTTCTCCTATAGGGATACATGTATTTGCAACTCTAAATCAAACACGGATTGTGCTAGCTCTTTGAAACTTTACACAATAAACAGTTTCAAGTTCTATCTGTATGGTTTGTATGCTGTTGATGTAGCCCTAAGCAGAGACTGGCAAAAATCACTTTCATGGAAAGGGGTTGCCAAGCTTCCAAAAAACTACGAGTTGCCTGAAATCTCAGGAAACATTTTTTCACCCAATCTTGATGATTCTTTCTGTTAATGATCAGGACAACAAAACCACTTTGTTCACCAAATTTCATTCTTCTTGGTTAAACCGTTCCTTTGCAGTAACCGTTTTCATTTTTAGGTTTCACTCTGTTTTCTCCTATAGGGATACATGCATTTGGAACTCTAAATGAAACACGGTTTGTGCTAGCTCTTGAAACTTGACACAATAAAGCAGTTTCCAGTTCTATCTCTATGGTTTGTTTGCTGTTGATGTAGCCCTAAGCATAGACCTGTGAAAATCACTTTCATGGAAAGGGGTTGCCAAGCTTCCAAAATACTACGAGTTGCCTGAAATCTCAGTAAACATTTTTTCAACCAATCTTGATGATTCTTTCAGATAATGATCAGTACACCAAAACCACTTGGCTCACAAAATTTCGTTCATCTAGGTTAAACCGTTCGTTTGCATTAACCGTTTTCATTTTTAGGTTTCACTCTGTTTTCTCCTATAGGGATACATGTATTTGGAACTCTAAATCAAAAACGGTTTGTGCTAGCTCTTTGAAACTTGACACAATAAAGCAGTTTCAAGTTCTATCTCTATGGTTTGTTTTCTGTTAATGTAGCCCTAAGCAGAGACTGGCGAAAATCACTTTCATGGAAAGGGGTTGCCAAGCTTCCAAAAAACTACGAGTTGCCTGAAATCTCAGCAAAAATTTTTTCACTCAATCTTGATGATTCTTTCAGGTAATGATCAGTATACCAAAACCACTTTGCTCACCAAATTTCGTTCTTCTAGGTTAAACCGTTCGTTTGCAGTAACCGTTTTCATTTTTAGGTTTCACTCTGTTTTCTCCTCTAGGGATACATGTATTTGCAACTCTAAATCAAACACGGTTTGTGCTAGCTCTTTGAAACTTGACACAATAAACAGTTTGAAGTTCTATCTGTATGGTTTGTTTGCTGTTGATGTAGCCCTAAGCAGAGACTGGCAAAAATCACTTTCATGGAAAGGGGTTGCCAAGCTTCCAAAAAACTATGAGTTGCCTGAAATCTCAGGAAACATTTTTTCACCCAATCTTGATGATTCTTTCTGTTAATGATCAGTACACCAAAACCACTTTGTTCACCAAATTTCATTCTTCTTGGTTAAACTGTTCCTTTGCAGTAACCGTTTTCATTTTTAGGTTTCACTCTGTTTTCTCCTACAGGGATACATGTATTTGGAACTCTAAATGAAACACGGCTTGTGCTAGCTATTTGACTTGACACAATAAAGGAGTTTCAAGTTCTATCTCTATGGTTTGTTTGCTGTTGATGTAGCCATAAGCAGAGACTGGCGAAAATCACTTTCATGGAAAGGGGTTGCCAAGCTTCCAAAAAAATACGAGTTGCCTGAAATCTCAGGAAACATTTTTTCACCCAATCTTGATGATTCTTTCAGGTAATGATCAGTACACCAAAACCACTTGGCTCACCAAAATTTGTTCTTCTATGTTAAACCGTTCGTTTGCAGTAACAGTTTTCATTTTAAAGTTTCACTCTGTTTTCTCCTATAGGGATACATGTATTTGGAACTCTAAATCAAACACGGTTTGTGCTAGCTCTTTGAAACTTGACACAATAAAGCAGTTTCAAGCTCTATCTCTATGGTTTGTTTGCTGTTGATGTAGCCCTAAGCAGAGACTGGCGAAAATCACTTTCATGGAAAGGGGTTGCCAAGCTTCCAAAAAACTACGAGTTTCCTGAAATCTCAGCCAACATTTTTTCACCCAATCTTGATGATTCTTTCAGGTAATGATCAGTACACCAAAACCACTTGGCTCACCAAATTTCGTTCTTCTAGGTTAAACCGTTCGTTTGCAGAAACCGTTTTCATTTTTAGTTTTCACTCTGTTTTCTCCTATAGAGATACATGTATTTGGAACTCTAAATCAAACACGGTTTTTGCTAGCTCTTTGAAACTTGACACAATAAAGCAGTTTCCAGTTCTATCTCTATGGTTTGTTTGCTGTTGATGTAGCCCTAAGCAGAGACTGGCGAAAATCACTTTCATGGAAAGGGGTTGCCAAGCTTCCAAAAAACTACGAGTTGCCTGAAATCTCAGCAAACATTTTTCCACCCAATCTTGATGATTCTTTCAGGTAAGGATCAGTACACCAAAACCACTAGGCTCACCAAGTTTCGTTCTTTTAGGTTAAACAGTTCGTTTGCAGTAACCATTTTCATTTTTAGGTTACACTCTGTTTTCTCCTATAGAGATACATGTATTTGGAACTCTAAATCAAACAAGGTTTGTGCTAGCTCTTTGAACCTTGACACAATAAAGCAGTTTCAAGTTCTAACTCTATGGTTTGTTTGCTGTTGATGTAACCCTAGGCAGAGACTGGCGAAAATCACTTTCATGGAAAGGGGTTGCCAAGCTTCCAAAAAACTACGAGTTGCCTGAAATCTCAGCCAACATTTTTTCACCCAATCTTGATGATTCTTTCAGGTAATGATCAGTAAACCAAAACCACTTGGCTCACCAAATTTCGTTCTTCTAGGTAAAACCGTTCGTTTGCAGAAACCGTTTTCATTTTTAGGTTTCACTCTGTTTTCTCCTATAGAGATACATGTATTTGGAACTCTAAATCAAACACGGTTTTTGCTAGCTCTTTGAAACTTGACACAATAAAGCAGTTTCCAGGTCTATCTCTATGGTTTGTTTGCTGTTGATGTAGCCGTAAGCAGAGACTGGCGAAAATCACTTTCATGGAAAGGGGGTGCCAAGCTTCCAAAAAACTACGAGTTGCCTGAAATCTCAGCAAACATTTATTCACCCAATCTTGATAATTCTTTCAGGTAAGGATCAGTATACCAAAACCACTAGGCTCACCAAGTTTCGTTCATTTAGGTTAAACAGTTCGTTTGCAGTAACCGTTTTCATTTTTAGGTTTCACTCTGTTTTCTCCTATAGAGATACATGTATTTGGAACTCTAAATCAAACATGGTTTGTGCTAGCTCTTTGAAACTTGACACAATAAAGCAGGTTCAAGTTCTATCTCTATGGTTTGTTTGCTGTTGATGTAGCCCTAAGCAGAGACTGGCGAAAATCACTTTCATGGAAAGGGGTTGCCAAGCTTCCAAAGAACTACGAGTTGCCTGAAATCTCAGCCAACATTTTTTCACCCAATGTTGATGATTCTTTCAGGTAATATTCAGTACACTAAAACCACTTGGCTCACCAAATTTCGTTCTTCTAGGTTAAACCGTTCGTTTGCAGTAACCGTTTTCATTTTTAGGTTTCACTCTGTTTTCTCCTCTAGGGATACATGTATTTGCAACTCTAAATCAAACACGGTTTGTGCTAGCTCTTTGAAACTTGACACAATAAACAGTTTGAAGTTCTATCTGTATGGTTTGTTTGCTGTTGATGTAGCCCTAAGCAGAGACTGGCAAAAATCACTTTCATGGAAAGGGGTTGCCAAGCTTCCAAAAGACTATGAGTTGCCTGAAATCTCAGGAAACATTTTTTCACCCAATCTTGATGATTCTTTCTGTTAATGATCAGTACACCAAAACCACTTTGTTCACCAAATTTCATTCTTCTTGGTTAAACTGTTCCTTTGCAGTAACCGTTTTCATTTTTAGGTTTCACTCTGTTTTCTCCTACAGGGATACATGTATTTGGAACTCTAAATGAAACACGGCTTGTGCTAGCTATTTGACTTGACACAATAAAGGAGTTTCAAGTTCTATCTCTATGGTTTGTTTGCTGTTGATTTAGCCATAAGCAGAGACTGGTGAAAATCACTTTCATGGAAAGGGGTTGCCAAGCTTCCAAAAAAATACGAGTTGCCTGAAATCTCAACCAACATTTTTTCACCCAATCTTGATGATTCTTTCAGGTAATGATCAGTACACCAAAACCACTTGGCTCACCAAAATTTGTTCTTCTATGTTAAACCGTTCGTTTGCAGTAACAGTTTTCATTTTAAAGTTTCACTCTGTTTTCTCCTATAGGGATACATGTATTTGGAACTCTAAATCAAACACGGTTTGTGCTAGCTCTTTGAAACTTGACACAATAAAGCAGTTTCAAGCTCTATCTCTATGGTTTGTTTGCTGTTGATGTAGCCCTAAGCAGAGACTGGCGAAAATCACTTTCATGGAAAGGGGTTGCCAAGCTTCCAAAAAACTACGAGTTTCCTGAAATCTCAGCCAACATTTTTTCACCCAATCTTGATGATTCTTTCAGGTAATGATCAGTACACCAAAACCACTTGGCTCACCAAATTTCGTTCTTCTAGGTTAAACCGTTCGTTTGCAGAAACCGTTTTCATTTTTAGTTTTCACTCTGTTTTCTCCTATAGAGATACATGTATTTGGAACTCTAAATCAAACACGGTTTTTGCTAGCTCTTTGAAACTTGACACAATAAAGCAGTTTCCAGTTCTATCTCTATGGTTTGTTTGCTGTTGATGTAGCCCTAAGCAGAGACTGGCGAAAATCACTTTCATGGAAAGGGGTTGCCAAGCTTCCAAAAAACTACGAGTTTCCTGAAATCTCAGCAAACATTTTTCCACCCAATCTTGATGATTCTTTCAGGTAAGGATCAGTACACCAAAACCACTAGGCTCACCAAGTTTCGTTCTTTTAGGTTAAACAGTTCGTTTGCAGTAACCATTTTCATTTTTAGGTTTCACTCTGTTTTCTCCTATAGAGATACATGTATTTGGAACTCTAAATCAAACAAGGTTTGTGCTAGCTCTTTGAACCTTGACACAATAAAGCAGTTTCAAGTTCTAACTCTATGGTTTGTTTGCTGTTGATGTAACCCTAGGCAGAGACTGGCGAAAATCACTTTCATGGAAAGGGGTTGCCAAGCTTCCAAAAAACTACGAGTTGCCTGAAATCTCAGCCAACATTTTTTCACCCAATCTTGATGATTCTTTCAGGTAATGATCAGTAAACCAAAACCACTTGGCTCACCAAATTTCGTTCTTCTAGGTAAAACCGTTCGTTTGCAGAAACCGTTTTCATTTTTAGGTTTCACTCTGTTTTCTCCTATAGAGATACATGTATTTGGAACTCTAAATCAAACACGGTTTTTGCTAGCTCTTTGAAACTTGACACAATAAAGCAGTTTCCAGGTCTATCTCTATGGTTTGTTTGCTGTTGATGTAGCCGTAAGCAGAGACTGGCGAAAATCACTTTCATGGAAAGGGGGTGCCAAGCTTCCAAAAAACTACGAGTTGCCTGAAATCTCAGCAAACATTTATTCACCCAATCTTGATAATTCTTTCAGGTAAGGATCAGTATACCAAAACCACTAGGCTCACCAAGTTTCGTTCATTTAGGTTAAACAGTTCGTTTGCAGTAACCGTTTTCATTTTTAGGTTTCACTCTGTTTTCTCCTATAGAGATACATGTATTTGGAACTCTAAATCAAACATGGTTTGTGCTAGCTCTTTGAAACTTGACACAATAAAGCAGGTTCAAGTTCTATCTCTATGGTTTGTTTGCTGTTGATGTAGCCCTAAGCAGAGACTGGCGAAAATCACTTTCATGGAAAGGGGTTGCCAAGCTTCCAAAGAACTACGAGTTGCCTGAAATCTCAGCCAACATTTTTTCACCCAATGTTGATGATTCTTTCAGGTAATATTCAGTACACTAAAACCACTTGGCTCACCAAATTTCGTTCTTCTAGGTTAAACCGTTCGTTTGCAGTAACCGTTTTCATTTTTAGGTTTCACTCTGTTTTCTCCTATAGGGATACATGTATTTGGAACTCTAAATCAAACACGGTTTGTGCTAGCTCTTTGAAACTTGACACAATAATGCAGTTTCATGTTCTATCTCTATGGTTTGTTTGGTGTTGATGTAGCCCTAAGGAGAGATGGCGAAAATCACTTTCATGGAAAGGGGTTGCCAAGCTTCCAAAAAACTACGACTTGCCGGAAATCTCAGCCAACATTCTTTCACCCAATCTTGATGATTCTTTCAGGTAATGATCAGTACACCAAAACCACTTGGCTCACCAAATTTGTTCCTCTAGGTTAAACTGTTCGTTTGCAGTAACCGTTTTCATTTTTAGGTTTCACTCTGTTTTCTCCTATAGGGATACATGTATTTGGAACTCTAAATGAAACATGGTTTGTGCTAGCTCTTGAAACATGACACAATAAAGCAGTTTCCAGTTCTATCTCTATGGTTTGTTTGCTGTTGATGTAGCCCTAAGCATAGACCTGTGAAAATCACTTTCATGGAAAGGGGTTGCCAAGCTTCCAAAATACTACGAGTTGCCTGAAATCTCAGTAAACCTTTTTTCACCCAATCTTGATGATTCTTTCAGGTAATGATCAGTACACCAAAACCACTTGGCTCACAAAATTTCGTTCATCTAGGTTAAACCGTTCGTTTGCATTAACCGTTTTCATTTTTAGGTTTCACTCTGTTTTCTCCTTTAGGGATACATGTATTTGGAACTCTAAATCAAACACGGTTTGTTCTAGCTCTTTGAAACTTGACACAATAAAGCAGTTTCAAGTTCTATCTCTATGGTTTGTTTTCTGTTGATGTAGCCCTAAGCAGAGACTGGCGAAAATCACTTTCATGGAAAGGGGTTGCCATGCTTCCAAAAAACTACGAGTTGCCTGAAATCTCAGCAAAAATTTTTTCACTCAATCTTGATGATTCTTTCAGGTAATGATCAGTATACCAAAACCACTTTGCTCACCAAATTTCGTTCTTCTAGGTTAAACCGTTCGTTTGCAGTAACCGTTTTCATTTTTAGGTTTCACTCTGTTTTCTCCTCTAGGGATACATGTATTTGCAACTCTAAATCAAACACGGTTTGTGCTAGCTCTTTGAAACTTGACACAATAAACAGTTTCAAGTTCTATCTGTATGGTTTGTTTGCTGTTGATGTAGCCCTAAGCAGAGACTGGCAAAAATCACTTTCATGGAAAGGGGTTGCCAAGCTTCCAAAAAACTATGAGTTGCCTGAAATCTCAGGAAACATTTTTTCACCCAATCTTGATGATTCTTTCTGTTAATGATCAGTACACCAAAACCACTTTGTTCACCAAATTTCATTCTTCTTGGTTAAACTGTTCCTTTGCAGTAACCGTTTTCATTTTTAGGTTTCACTCTGTTTTCTCCTACAGGGATACATGTATTTGGAACTCTAAATGAAACACGGCTTGTGCTAGCTATTTGACTTGACACAATAAAGGAGTTTCAAGTTCTATCTCTATGGTTTGTTTGCTGTTGATGTAGCCATAAGCAGAGACTGGCGAAAATCACTTTCATGGAAAGGGGTTGCCAAGCTTCCAAAAAAATACGAGTTGCCTGAAATCTCAACCAACATTTTTTCACCCAATCTTGATGATTCTTTCAGGTAATGATCAGTACACCAAAACCACTTGGCTCACCAAAATTTGTTCTTCTATGTTAAACCGTTCGTTTGCAGTAACAGTTTTCATTTTAAAGTTTCACTCTGTTTTCTCCTATAGGGATACATGTATTTGGAACTCTAAATCAAACACGGTTTGTGCTAGCTCTTTGAAACTTGACACAATAAAGCAGTTTCAAGCTCTATCTCTATGGTTTGTTTGCTGTTGATGTAGCCCTAAGCAGAGACTGGCGAAAATCACTTTCATGGAAAGGGGTTGCCAAGCTTCCAAAAAACTACGAGTTTCCTGAAATCTCAGCCAACATTTTTTCACCCAATCTTGATGATTCTTTCAGGTAATGATCAGTACACCAAAACCACTCGGCTCACCAAATTTTGTTCTTCTAGGTTAAACCGTTCGTTTGCAGTAACCGTTTTCATTTTTAGTTTTCACTCTGTTTTCTCCTTTAGGGATACATGTATTTGGAACTCTAAATCAAACACGGTTTTTGTTAGCTCTTTGAAACTTGACACAATAAAGCAGTTTCCAGGTCTATCTCTATGGTTTGTTTGCTGTTGATGTAGCCCTAAGCAGAGACTGGCGAAAATCACTTTCATGGAAAGGGGTTGCCAAGCTTCCAAAAAACTACGAGTTTCCTGAAATCTCAGCAAACATTTTTCCACCCAATCTTGATGATTCTTTCAGGTAAGGATCAGTACACCAAAACCACTAGGCTCACCAAGTTTCGTTCTTTTAGGTTAAACAGTTCGTTTGCAGTAACCATTTTCATTTTTAGGTTTCACTCTGTTTTCTCCTATAGAGATACATGTATTTGGAACTCTAAATCAAACAAGGTTTGTGCTAGCTCTTTGAACCTTGACACAATAAAGCAGTTTCAAGTTCTAACTCTATGGTTTGTTTGCTGTTGATGTAACCCTAGGCAGAGACTGGCGAAAATCACTTTCATGGAAAGGGGTTGCCAAGCTTCCAAAAAACTACGAGTTGCCTGAAATCTCAGCCAACATTTTTTCACCCAATCTTGATGATTCTTTCAGGTAATGATCAGTAAACCAAAACCACTTGGCTCACCAAATTTCGTTCTTCTAGGTTAAACCGTTCGTTTGCAGAAACCGTTTTCATTTTTAGGTTTCACTCTGTTTTCTCCTATAGAGATACATGTATTTGGAACTCTAAATCAAACACGGTTTTTGCTAGCTCTTTGAAACTTGACACAATAAAGCAGTTTCCAGGTCTATCTCTATGGTTTGTTTGCTGTTGATGTAGCCGTAAGCAGAGACTGGCAAAAATCACTTTCATGGAAAGGGGGTGCCAAGCTTCCAAAAAACTACGAGTTGCCTGAAATCTCAGCAAACATTTATTCACCCAATCTTGATAATTCTTTCAGGTAAGGATCAGTATACCAAAACCACTAGGCTCACCAAGTTTCGTTCATTTTGGTTAAACAGTTCGTTTGCAGTAACCGTTTTCATTTTTAGGTTTCACTCTGTTTTCTCCTATAGAGATACATGTATTTGGAACTCTAAATCAAACATGGTTTGTGCTAGCTCTTTGAAACTTGACACAATAAAGCAGTTTCAAGTTCTATCTCTATGGTTTGTTTTCTGTTGATGTAGCCCTAAGCAGAGACTGGCGAAAATCACTTTCATGGAAAGGGGTTGCCATGCTTCCAAAAAACTACGAGTTGCCTGAAATCTCAGCAAAAATTTTTTCACTCAATCTTGATGATTCTTTCAGGTAATGATCAGTATACCAAAACCACTTTGCTCACCAAATTTCGTTCTTCTAGGTTAAACCGTTCGTTTGCAGTAACCGTTTTCATTTTTAGGTTTCACTCTGTTTTCTCCTCTAGGGATACATGTATTTGCAACTCTAAATCAAACACGGTTTGTGCTAGCTCTTTGAAACTTGACACAATAAACAGTTTCAAGTTCTATCTGTATGGTTTGTTTGCTGTTGATGTAGCCCTAAGCAGAGACTGGCAAAAATCACTTTCATGGAAAGGGGTTGCCAAGCTTCCAAAAAACTATGAGTTGCCTGAAATCTCAGGAAACATTTTTTCACCCAATCTTGATGATTCTTTCAGGTAATGATCAGTACACCAAAACCACTTGGCTCACCAAAATTTGTTCTTCTATGTTAAACCGTTCGTTTGCAGTAACAGTTTTCATTTTAAAGTTTCACTCTGTTTTCTCCTATAGGGATACATGTATTTGGAACTCTAAATCAAACACGGTTTGTGCTAGCTCTTTGAAACTTGACACAATAAAGCAGTTTCAAGCTCTATCTCTATGGTTTGTTTGCTGTTGATGTAGCCCTAAGCAGAGACTGGCGAAAATCACTTTCATGGAAAGGGGTTGCCAAGCTTCCAAAAAACTACGAGTTGCCTGAAATCTCAGCAAACATTTTTTCACCCAATCTTGATGATTCTTTCAGGTAATGATCAGTACACCAAAACCACTTGGCTCACCAAATTTCGTTCTTCTAGGTTAAACCGTTCGTTTGCAGAAACCGTTTTCATTTTTAGTTTTCACTCTGTTTTCTCCTATAGAGATACATGTATTTGGAACTCTAAATCAAACACGGTTTTTGCTAGCTCTTTGAAACTTGACACAATAAAGCAGTTTCCAGGTCTATCTCTATGGTTCGTTTGCTGTTGATGTAGCCCTAAGCAGAGACTGGCGAAAATCACTTTCATGGAAAGGGGTTGCCAAGCTTCCAAAAAACTACGAGTTTCCTGAAATCTCAGCAAACATTTTTCCACCCAATCTTGATGATTCTTTCAGGTAAGGATCAGTACACCAAAACCACTAGGCTCACCAAGTTTCGTTCTTTTAGGTTAAACAGTTCGTTTGCAGTAACCATTTTCATTTTTAGGTTTCACTCTGTTTTCTCCTATAGAGATAAATGTATTTGGAACTCTAAATCAAACAAGGTTTGTGCTAGCTCTTTGAACCTTGACACAATAAAGCAGTTTCAAGTTCTAACTCTATGGTTTGTTTGCTGTTGATGTAACCCTAGGCAGAGACTGGCGAAAATCACTTTCATAGAAAGGGGTTGCCAAGCTTCCAAAAAACTACGAGTTGCCTGAAATCTCAGCCAACATTTTTTCACCCAATCTTGATGATTCTTTCAGGTAATGATCAGTAAACCAAAACCACTTGGCTCACCAAATTTCGTTCTTCTAGGTTAAACCGTTCGTTTGCAGAAACCGTTTTCATTTTTAGGTTTCACTCTGTTTTCTCCTCTAGGGATACATGTATTTGCAACTCTAAATCAAACACGGTTTGTGCTAGCTCTTTGAAACTTGACACAATAAACAGTTTCAAGTTCTATCTGTATGGTTTGTTTGCTGTTGATGTAGCCCTAAGCAGAGACTGGCAAAAATCACTTTCATGGAAAGGGGGTGCCAAGCTTCCAAAAAACTACGAGTTGCCTGAAATCTCAGCAAACATTTATTCACCCAATCTTGATAATTCTTTCAGGTAAGGATCAGTATACCAAAACCACTAGGCTCACCAAGTTTAGTTCATTTAGGTTAAACAGTTCGTTTGCAGTAACCGTTTTCATTTTTAGGTTTCACTCTGTTTTCTCCTATAGAGATACATGTATTTGGAACTCTAAATCAAACATGGTTTGTGCTAGCTCTTTGAAACTTGACACAATAAAGCAGTTTCAAGTTCTAACTCTATGGTTTGTTTGCTGTTGATGTAACCCTAGGCAGAGACTGGCGAAAATCACTTTCATGGAAAGGGGTTGCCAAGCTTCCAAAAAACTACGAGTTGCCTGAAATCTCAGCCAACATTTTTTCACCCAATCTTGATGATTCTTTCAGGTAATGATCAGTAAACCAAAACCACTTGGCTCACCAAATTTCGTTCTTCTAGGTTAAACCGTTCGTTTGCAGAAACCGTTTTCATTTTTAGGTTTCACTCTGTTTTCTCCTATAGAGATACATGTATTTGGAACTCTAAATCAAACACGGTTTTTGCTAGCTCTTTGAAACTTGACACAATAAAGCAGTTTCCAGGTCTATCTCTATGGTTTGTTTGCTGTTGATGTAGCCGTAAGCAGAGACTGGCAAAAATCACTTTCATGGAAAGGGGGTGCCAAGCTTCCAAAAAACTACGAGTTGCCTGAAATCTCAGCAAACATTTATTCACCCAATCTTGATAATTCTTTCAGGTAAGGATCAGTATACCAAAACCACTAGGCTCACCAAGTTTCGTTCATTTTGGTTAAACAGTTCGTTTGCAGTAACCGTTTTCATTTTTAGGTTTCACTCTGTTTTCTCCTATAGAGATACATGTATTTGGAACTCTAAATCAAACATGGTTTGTGCTAGCTCTTTGAAACTTGACACAATAAAGCAGTTTCAAGTTCTATCTCTATGGTTTGTTTTCTGTTGATGTAGCCCTAAGCAGAGACTGGCGAAAATCACTTTCATGGAAAGGGGTTGCCATGCTTCCAAAAAACTACGAGTTGCCTGAAATCTCAGCAAAAATTTTTTCACTCAATCTTGATGATTCTCTCAGGTAATGATCAGTATACCAAAACCACTTTGCTCACCAAATTTCGTTCTTCTAGGTTAAACCGTTCGTTTGCAGTAACCGTTTTCATTTTTAGGTTTCACTCTGTTTTCTCCTCTAGGGATACATGTATTTGCAACTCTAAATCAAACACGGTTTGTGCTAGCTCTTTGAAACTTGACACAATAAACAGTTTCAAGTTCTATCTGTATGGTTTGTTTGCTGTTGATGTAGCCCTAAGCAGAGACTGGCAAAAATCACTTTCATGGAAAGGGGTTGCCAAGCTTCCAAAAAACTATGAGTTGCCTGAAATCTCAGGAAACATTTTTTCACCCAATCTTGATGATTCTTTCAGGTAATGATCAGTACACCAAAACCACTTGGCTCACCAAAATTTGTTCTTCTATGTTAAACCGTTCGTTTGCAGTAACAGTTTTCATTTTAAAGTTTCACTCTGTTTTCTCCTATAGGGATACATGTATTTGGAACTCTAAATCAAACACGATTTGTGCTAGCTCTTTGAAACTTGACACAATAAAGCAGTTTCAAGCTCTATCTCTATGGTTTGTTTGCTGTTGATGTAGCCCTAAGCAGAGACTGGCGAAAATCACTTTCATGGAAAGGGGTTGCCAAGCTTCCAAAAAACTACGAGTTGCCTGAAATCTCAGCAAACATTTTTTCACCCAATCTTGATGATTCTTTCAGGTAATGATCAGTACACCAAAACCACTTGGCTCACCAAATTTCGTTCTTCTAGGTTAAACCGTTCGTTTGCAGAAACCGTTTTCATTTTTAGTTTTCACTCTGTTTTCTCCTATAGAGATACATGTATTTGGAACTCTAAATCAAACACGGTTTTTGCTAGCTCTTTGAAACTTGACACAATAAAGCAGTTTCCAGGTCTATCTCTATGGTTTGTTTGCTGTTGATGTAGCCCTAAGCAGAGACTGGCGAAAATCACTTTCATGGAAAGGGGTTGCCAAGCTTCCAAAGAACTACGAGTTTCCTGAAATCTCAGCAAACATTTTTCCACCCAATCTTGATGATTCTTTCAGGTAAGGATCAGTACACCAAAACCACTAGGCTCACCAAGTTTCGTTCTTTTAGGTTAAACAGTTCGTTTGCAGTAACCATTTTCATTTTTAGGTTTCACTCTGTTTTCTCCTATAGAGATACATGTATTTGGAACTCTAAATCAAACAAGGTTTGTGCTAGCTCTTTGAACCTTGACACAATAAAGCAGTTTCAAGGTTCTAACTCTATGGTTTGTTTGCTGTTGATGTAACCCTAGGCAGAGACTGGCGAAAATCACTTTCATAGAAAGGGGTTGCCAAGCTTCCAAAAAACTACGAGTTGCCTGAAATCTCAGCCAACATTTTTTCACCCAATCTTGATGATTCTTTCAGGTAATGATCAGTAAACCAAAACCACTTGGCTCACCAAATTTCGTTCTTCTAGGTTAAACCGTTCGTTTGCAGAAACCGTTTTCATTTTTAGGTTTCACTCTGTTTTCTCCTCTAGGGATACATGTATTTGCAACTCTAAATCAAACACGGTTTGTGCTAGCTCTTTGAAACTTGACACAATAAACAGTTTCAAGTTCTATCTGTATGGTTTGTTTGCTGTTGATGTAGCCCTAAGCAGAGACTGCAAAAATCACTTTCATGGAAAGGGGGTGCCAAGCTTCCAAAAACTACGAGTTGCCTGAAATCTCAGCAAACATTTATTCACCCAATCTTGATAATTCTTTCAGGTAAGGATCAGTATACCAAAACCACTAGGCTCACCAAGTTTAGTTCATTTAGGTTAAACAGTTCGTTTGCAGTAACCGTTTTCATTTTTAGGTTTCACTCTGTTTTCTCCTATAGAGATACATGTATTTGGAACTCTAAATCAAACATGGTTTGTGCTAGCTCTTTGAAACTTGACACAATAAAGCAGGTTCAAGTTCTATCTCTATGGTTTGTTTGCTGTTGATGTAGCCCTAAGCAGAGACTGGCGAAAATCACTTTCATGGAAAGGGGTTGCCAAGCTTCCAAAGAACTACGAGTTGCCTGAAATCTCAGCCAACATTTTTTCACCCAATGTTGATGATTCTTTCAGGTAATATTCAGTACTCTAAAACCACTTGGCTCACCAAATTTCGTTCTTCTAGGTTAAACCGTTCGTTTGCAGTAACCGTTTTCATTTTTAGGTTTCACTCTGTTTTCTCCTATAGGGATACATGTATTTGGAACTCTAAATCAAACACGGTTTGTGCTAGCTCTTTGAAACTTGACACAATAATGCAGTTTCATGTTCTATCTCTATGGTTTGTTTGGTGTTGATGTAGCCCTAAGGAGAGATGGCGAAAATCACTTTCATGGAAAGGGGTTGCCAAGCTTCCAAAAAACTACGACTTGCCGGAAATCTCAGCCAACATTCTTTCACCCAATCTTGATGATTCTTTCAGGTAATGATCAGTACACCAAAACCACTTGGCTCACCAAATTTGTTCCTCTAGGTTAAACTGTTCGTTTGCAGTAACCGTTTTCATTTTTAGGTTTCACTCTGTTTTCTCCTATAGGGATACATGTATTTGGAACTCTAAATGAAACATGGTTTGTGCTAGCTGTTGAAACATGACACAATAAAGCAGTTTCCAGTTCTATCTCTATGGTTTGTTTGCTGTTGATGTAGCCCTAAGCATAGACCTGTGAAAATCACTTTCATGGAAAGGGGTTGCCAAGCTTCCAAAATACTACGAGTTGCCTGAAATCTCAGTAAACCTTTTTTCACCCAATCTTGATGATTCTTTCAGGTAATGATCAGTGCACCAAAACCACTTGGCTCACAAAATTTCGTTCATCTAGGTTAAACCGTTCGTTTGCATTAACCGTTTTCATTTTTAGGTTTCACTCTGTTTTCCTCCTATAGGGATACATGTATTTGGAACTCTAAATCAAAAACGGTTTGTGCTAGCTCTTTGAAACTTGACACAATAAAGCAGTTTCAAGTTCTATCTCTATGGTTTGTTTTCTGTTAATGTAGCCCTAAGCAGAGACTGGCGAAAATCACTTTCATAAAAAGGGGTTGCCAAACTTCCAGAAAACTACGAGTTGCCTGAAATCTCATGAAACATTTTTTCACCCAATCTTGATGATTCTTTCAGGTAATGATCAGTACACCAAAACCACTCGGCTCACCAAATTTTGTTCTTCTAGGTTAAACCGTTCGTTTGCAGTAACCGTTTTCATTTTTAGGTTTCACTCTGTTTTCTCCTTTAGGGATACATGTATTTGGAACTCTAAATCAAACACGGTTTGTTCTAGCTCTTTGAAACTTGACACAATTAAGCAGTTTCAAGTTCTATCTCTATGGTTTGTTTTCTGTTGATGTAGCCTAAGCAGAGACTGGCGAAAATCACTTTCATGGAAAGGGGTTGCCATGCTTCCAAA
>NW_027523797.1:0-40843 GCF_052094955.1 Ictidomys tridecemlineatus | reverse complement strand
CCTGCCAAGCTTCCAAAAACTACGAGTTGCCTGAAATCTCAGCACACACTTTTTCACCCAATCTTGATGAAACTTTCAGGTAATGATCAGTACACCAATCCCACTTGGCTCGCCAAATTTCGTTCTTCTACATTAAACCGTTCGTTGGCATTAACCGGTTTCATTTTGAGGTTTCACTCTGTTTTCTCCTATAGGGATACATGTATTTGGAACTCTAATCAAACGCGGTTAGTGCTAGCTCTTTGAAACTTGACACAATAAAGCAGTTTCAAGTTCTATCTCTATGGTTTGTTTGCTGTTGATGTAGCCCTAAGCAGAGACTGGCGAGAATCACTTTCATGGAAAGGGCCTGCCAAGCTTCCAAAAAACTACGAGTTGCCTGAAATCTCAGCACACACTTTTTCACCAAATCTTGATGAAACTTTCAGGTAATGATCAGTACACCAATCCCACCTGGCTCACCAAATCTCGTTCTTCTAGGTTAAACCGTTCGTTGGCAGTAACCGGTTCATTTTGAGGTTTCACTCTGTTTTCTCCCATAGGGATACATGTATTTGGAACTCTAAATCAAACACGGTTTGTGCTAGCTCTTTGAAACTTGACACAATAAAGCAGTTTCAAGTTCTATCTCTATGGTTTGTTTCCTGTTGATGTAGCCCTAAGCAGAGACTGGGGAGAATCACTTTCATGGAAAGGGCCTGCCAAGCTTCCAAAAAACTACGAGTTGCCTGAAATCTCAGCACACACTTTTTCACCCAATCTTAATGAAACTTTCAGGTAATGATCAGTACACCAATCCCACTTGGCTCGCCAAATTTCGTTCTTCTAGGTTAAACCGTTCGTTGGCAGTAACCGGTTTCATTTTGAGGTTTCACTCTGTTTTCTCCTATAGGGATATATGTATTTGGAACTCTAAATCAAACACGGTTTGTGCTAGCTCTTTGAAACTTGACACAATAAAGCAGTTTCAAGTTCTATCTCTATGGTTTGTTTGCTGTTGATGTAACCCTAAGCAGAGACTGGCGAGAATCACATTCATGGAAAGGGCCTGCCAACCTTCCAAAAAACTACGAGTTGCCTGAAATCTCAGCAAACACTTTTTCACCCAATCTTGATGATACTTTCAGGTAATGATCAGTACACCAATCCCACTTGGCTCCCCAAATTTCGTTCTTCTAGGTTAAACCGTTCGTTGGCATTAACCGGTTTCATTTTGAGGTTTCACTCTGTTTTCTCCTATAGGGATACATGTATTTGGAACTCTATATCAAACACGGTTTGTGCTAGCTCTTTGAAACTTGACACAATAAAGCAGTTTCAAGTTCTATCTCTATGGTTTGTTTGCTGTTGATGTAGTCCTAAGCAGAGACTGGCGAGAATCACTTTCATGGAAAGGGCCTGCCAACCTTCCGAAAAACTACGAGTTGCCTGAAATCTCAGCACACACTTTTTCACCCAATCTTGATGAAACTTTCAGGGAATGATCAGTACACCAATCCCACTTGGCTTGCCAAATTTCGTTCTTCTAGGTTAAACCGTTCCTTGGCAGTAACAGGTTTCATTTTGACTTTTCACTCTGTTTTCTCCTATAGGGATACATGTATTTGGAACTCTGAATCAAACACGGTTTCTGCTAGCTCTTTGAAACTTGACACAATAAAGCAGTTTCAAGGTCTATCTCTATGGTTTGTTTGCTGTTGATGTAGCCCTAAGCAGAGACTGGCGAGAATCACTTTCATGGAAAGGGCCTGCCAAGCTTCCAAAAAACTACGAGTTGCCTGAAATCTCAGCACACACTTTTTCACCAAATCTTGATGAAACTTTCAGGTAATGATCAGTACACCAATCCCACCTGGCTCGCCAAATCTCGTTCTTCTAGGTTAAACCGTTCGTTGGCAGTAACCGGTTCATTTTGAGGTTTCACTCTGTTTTCTCCCATAGGGATACATGTATTTGGAACTCTAAATCAAACACGGGTTGTGCTAGCTCTTTGAAACTTGACACAATAAAGCAGTTTCAAGTTCTATCTCTATGGTTTGTTTGCTGTTGATGTAGCCCTAAGCAAAGACTGGGGAGAATCACTTTCATGGAAAGGGCCTGCCAAGCTTCCAAAAAACTACGAGTTGCCTGAAATCTCAGCACACACTTTTTCACCCAATCTTGATGAAACTTTCAGGTAATGATCAGTACACCAATCCCACTTGGCTCGCCAAATTTCGTTCTTCTAGGTTAAACCGTTTGTTGGCAGTAACCGGTTTCATTTTGAGGTTTCCCTCTGTTTCCTCCTATAGGGATATATGTATTTGGAACTCTAAATCAAACACGGTTTGTGCTAGCTCTTTGAAACTTGACACAATAAAGTAGTTTCAAGTTCTATCTCTATGGTTTGTTTGCTGTTGATGTAACCCTAAGCAGAGACTGGCGAGAATCACTTTCATGGAAAGGGCCTGCCAACCTTCCAAAAAACTACGAGTTGCCTGAAATCTCAGCAAACACTTTTTCACCCAATCTTGATGATACTTTCAGGTAATGATCAGTACACCAATCCCACTTGGCTCCCCAAATTTCGTTCTTCTAGGTTAAACCGTTCATTGGCATTAACCGGTTTCATTTTGAGGTTTCACTGTGTTTTCTTCTATAGGGATACATGTATTTGGAACTCTATATCAAACACGGTTTGTGCTAGCTCTTTGAAACTTGACACAATAAAGCAGTTTCAAGTTCTATCTCTATGGTTTGTTTGCTGTTGATGTAGCCCTAAGCAGAGACTGGCGAGAATCACTTTCATGGAAAGGGCCTGCCAACCTTCCGAAAAACTACGAGTTGCCTAAAATCTCAGCACACACTTTTTCACCCAATCTTGATGAAACTTTCAGGTAATGATCAGTACACCAATCCCACTTGGCTTGCCAAATTTCGTTCTTCTAGGTTAAACCGTTCGTTGGCAGTAACAGGTTTCATTTTGAGGTTTCACTCTGTTTTCTCCTATAGGGATACATGTATTTGGAACTCTAAATCAAACACGGTTTCTGCTAGCTCTTTGAAACTTGACACAATAAAGCAGTTTCAAGGTCTATCTCTATGGTTTGTTTGCTGTTGATGTAGACCTAAGCAGAGACTGGCGAGAATCACTTTCATGGAAAGGGCCTGCCAAGCTTCCAAAAAACTACCAGTTGCCTGAAATCTCAGCACACACTTTTTCACCCAATCTTGATGAAACTTTCAGGTAATGATCAGTACACCAATCCCACTTGGCTCTCCAAATTTCATTCTTCGAGGTTAAACCGTTCGTTGGCAGTAACCGGTTTCATTTTGAGGTTTCACTCTGTTTTCTCCTATAGGGATACATGTATTTGGAACTCTAAATCAAACACGGTTTGTGCTAGCTCTTTGAAACTTGACACAATAAAGCAGTTTCAAGGTCTATCTCTATGGTTTGTTTGCTGTTGATGTAGCCCTAAGCAGAGACTAGCGATGATCACTTTCATGGAAAGGGCCTGCCAAGCTTCCAAAAAACTACGAGTTGCCTGAAATCTCAGCACACACTTTTTCACCCAATCTTGACGAAACATTCAGGTAATGATCAGTACACCAATCCCACTTGGCTCGCCAAATTTCGTTCTTCTAGGTTAAACCGTTCATTGGCAGTAACCGGTTTCATTTTGAGGTTTCACTCTGTTTTCTCCTATAGGGATACATGTATTTGGAACTCTAAATCAAACACGGTTTGTGCTAGCTCTTTGAAACTTGACACAATAAAGCAGTTTCAAGTTCTATCTCTATGGTTTGTTTGCTGTTGATGTAGCCCTAAGCAGAGACTGGCGAGAATCACTTTCATGGAAAGGGCCTGCCAAGCTTCCAAAAAACTACGAGTTGCCTGAAATCTCAGCACACACTTTTTCACCCAATCTTGATGAAACTTTCAGGTAATGATCAGTACACCAATCCCACTTGGCTCGCCAAATTTCGTTCTTCTAGGTTAAACCGTTCATTGGCAGTAACCGGTTTCATTTTGAGGTCTCACTCTTTTTTCTCCTATAGGGATACATGTATTTGGAACTCTAAATCAAACACGGTTTGTGCTAGCTCTTTGAAACTTGACACAATAAAGCAGTTTCAAGTTCTATCTCTACAGTTTGTTTGCTGTTGATGTAGCCCTAAGCAGAGACTGGCGAGAATCACTTTCATGGAAAGGTCCTGCTAAGCTTCCAAAAAACTACTAGTTGCCTGAAATCTCAGGAGACACTTTTTCACCCAATCTTGATGATACTATCAGGTAATGATCAGTACACCAATCCCACTTGGCTCCCCAAATTTCGTTCTTCTAGGTTAAACCGTTCGTTGGCTGTAAACGGTTTTATTTTGAGGTTTCACTGTGTTTTCTCCTATAGGGATACATGTATTTGGAACTCTAAATCAAAAACGGTTTTTGCTAGCTCTTTGAAAATTGACACAATAAAGCAGTTTCCAGTTCTATCTCTATGGTTTGTTTGCTGTTGATGTAGCCCTAAGCAGAGACTGGCGAGAATCACTTTCATGGAAAGGGCCTGCCAAGCTTCCAAAAAACTACGAGTTGCCTGAAATCTCAGCACACACTTTTTCACCCAATCTTGATGAAACTTTCAGGTAATGATCAGTACACAAATCCCACTTGGCTCGCCAAATTTCATTCTTCTAGGTTAAACCGTTCGTTGGCAGTAACCGGTTTCATTTTGAGGTTTCACTCTGTTTTCTCCTATAGGGATACATGTATTTGGAACTCTAAATCAAACACGGTTTGTGCTAGCTCTTTGAAACTTGACACAATAAAGCAGTTTCAAGGTCTATCTCTATGGTTTGTTTGCTGTTGATGTAGCCCTAAGCAGAGACTAGCGAGGATCACTTTCATGGAAAGGGCCTGCCAAGCTTCCAAAAAACTACGAGTTGCCTGAAATCTCAGCACACACTTTTTCACCCAATCTTGACGAAACATTCAGGTAATGATCAGTACACCAATCCCACTTGGCTCGCCAAATTTCGTTCTTCTAGGTTAAACCATTCATTGGCAGTAACCGGTTTCATTTTGAGGTTTCACTCTGTTTTCTCCTATAGGGATACATGTATTTGGAACTCTAAATCAAACGCGGTTTGTGCTAGCTCTTTGAAACTTGACACAATAAAGCAGTTTCAAGTTCTATCTCTATGGTTTGTTTGCTGTTGATGTAGCCCTAAGCAGAGACTGGTGAGAATCACTTTCATGGAAAGGGCCTGCCAAGCTTCCAAAAAACTACGAGTTGCCTGAAATCTCAGCACACACTTTTTCACCCAATCTTGATGAAACTTTCAGGTAATGATCAGTACACCAATCCCACTTGGCTCGCCAAATTTCGTTCTTCTAGGTTAAACCGTTCATTGGCAGTAACCGGTTTCATTTTGAGGTTTCACTCTGTTTTCTCCTATAGGGATACATGTATTTGGAACTCTAAATCAAACACGGTTTGTGCTAGCTCTTTGAAACTTGACACAATAAAGCAGTTTCAAGTTCTATCTCTATAGTTTGTTTGCTGTTGATGTAGCCCTAAGCAGAGACTGGCGAGAATCACTTTCATGGAAAGGGCCTGCCAAGCTTCCAAAAAACTACTAGTTGCCTGAAATCTCAGGAGACACTTTTTCACCCAATCTTGATGATACTATCAGGTAATGATCAGTACACCAATCCCACTTGGCTCGCCAAATTTCGTTCTTCTAGGTTAAACCGTTCGTTGGCTGTAAACGGTTTTATTTTGAGGTTTCACTGTGTTTTCTCCTATAGGGATACATGTATTTGGAACTCTAAATCAAACACGGTTTTTGCTAGCTCTTTGAAACTTGACACAAAAAAGCAGTTTCCAGTTCTATCTCTATGGTTTGTTTGCTGTTGATGTAGCCCTAAGCAGAGACGGGCGAGAATCACTTTCATGGAAAGGGCCTGCCAAGCTTCCAAAAAACTACGAGTAGCCTGAAATCTCAGCACACACTTTTTCACCCAATCTTGATGAAAGTTTCAGGTAATGATCAGTACACCAATCCCACTTGGCTCGCCAAATTTCGTTCTTCTAGGTTAAACCGTTCGTTGGCAGTAACCGGTTTCATTTTGAGGTTTCACTCTGTTTTCTCCTATAGGGATACATGTATTTGGAACTCTAAAACAAACACGGTTTGTGCTAGCTCTTTGAAACTTGACACAATAAAGCGGTTTCAAGTTCTATCTCTATGGTTTGTTTGCTGTTGATGTAGCCCTAAGCAGAGACTGGCGAGAATCACTTTCATGGAAAGGGCCTGCCAAGCTTCCAAAAAACTACGAGTTGCCTGAAATCTCAGCACACACTTTTTCACCCAATCTTGATGAAACTTTCAGGTAATGATCAGTACACCAATCCCACTTGGCTCGCCAAATTTCGTTCTTCTAGGTTAAACCGTTCGTTGGCAGTAACCGGTTTCATTTTGAGGTTTCACTCTGTTTTCTCCTATAGGGATACATGTATTTGGAACTCTAAATCAAACACGGTTTGTGCTAGCTCTTTGAAACTTGACACAATAAAGCAGTTTAAAGTTCTATCTCTATGGTTTGTTTGCTGTTGATGTAGCCCTAAGCAGAGACTGGCGAGAATCACTTTCATGGAAAGGGCCTGCAAGCTTCCAAAAAACTACGAGTTTCCTGAAATCTCAGGAGACACTTTTTCACCCAATCTTGATGAAACTTTTAGGTAATGATCAGTACACCAATCCAACTTGGCTCGCCAAATTTCGTTCTTCTATGTTAAACCGTTCATTGGCAATAACCGGTTTCCTTTTTGAGGTTTCACTCTGTTTTCTCCTATAGGGATACATGTATTTGGAACTCTAAATCAAACACGGTTTGTGCTAGCTCTTTGAAACTTGACACAATAAAGCAGTTTCAAGTTCTATCTCTATAGTTTGTTTGCTGTTGATGTAGCCCTAATCAGAGACTGGCGAGAATCACTTTCATGTAAAGGGCCTGCCAAGCTTCCAAAAAACTACGAGTTGCCTGAAATCTCAGCACACACTTTTTCACCCAATCTTGATGATACTATCAGGTAATGATCAGTACACCAATCCCACTTGGCTTTCCAAATTTCGTTCTTCTAGGTTAAACCGTTCGTTGGCAGTAACCGGTTTCATTTCGAGGTTTCACTCTGTTTTCTCCTATAGGGATACATGTATTTGGAACTCTAAATCAAACACGGTTTGTGCTAGCTCTTTGAAACTTGACACAATAAAGCAGTTTCAAGTTCTATCTCTGTTGTTTGTTTGCTGTTGATGTAGCCCTAAGCAGAGACTGGCGAGAATCACTTTCATGGAAAGGGCCTGCCAAGCTTCCAAAAAACTACGAGTTGCCTGAAATCTCAGCACACACTTTTTCACCCAATCTTGATGAAACTTGCAGGTAATGATCAGTACACCAATCCCACTTGGCTCGCCAAATTTCGTTCTTCTAGGTTAAACCCTTCGCTGGCAGTAACCGGTTTCATTTTGAGGTTTCACTCTGTTTTCTCCTATAGGGATACATGTATTTGGAACTCTAAAACAAACACGGTTTGTGCTAGCTCTTTGAAACTTGACACAATAAAGCAGTTTCAAGGTCTATCTCTATGGTTTGTTTGCTGTTGATGTATCCTAAGCAGAGACTGGCGAGAATCACTTTCATGGAAAGGGCCTGCCAAGCTTCCAAAAAATTACGAGTTGCCTGAAATCTCAGCACACACTTTTTCACCCAATCTTGATGAAACTTTCAGGTAATGATCAGTACACCAATCCCACTTGGCTCGCCAAATTTCGTTCTTCTAGGTTAAACCGTTCGTTGGCAGTAACCGGTTTCATTTTGAGGTTTCACTCTGTTTTCTCCTATAGGGATACATGTATTTGGAACTCTAAATCAAACACGGTTTTTGCTAGCTCTTTGAAACTTGACACAATAAAGCAGTTTCAAGTTCTATCTCTATGGTTTGTTTGCTGTTGATGTAGCCCTAAGCAGAGACTGGCGAGAATCACTTTCATAAAAAGGGCCTGCCAAGCTTCCAAAAAACTACGAGTTGCCTGAAATCTCAGCAAACACTTTTTCACCCAATCTTGATGATACTTTCAGGTAATGATCAGTACACCAATCCCACTTGGCTCGCCAAATTTCGTTCTTCTAGGTTAAACCGTTGGTTGGCAGTAACCGGTTTCATTTTGAGGTTTCACTCTGTTTTCTCCTATAGGGATACATGTATTTGGAACTCTAAATCAAACACGGTTTATGCTAGCTCTTTGAAACTTGACACAATAAAGCAGTTTCAAGTTCTATCTCTATGGTTTGTTTGCTGTTGATGTAGCCCTAAGCAGAGACTGGCGAGAATCACTTTCATGGAAAGGGCCTGCCAAGCTTCCAAAAAACTACGAGTTGCCTGAAATCTCAGCACACACTTTTTCACCCAATCTTGATGAAACTTTCAGGGAATGATCAGTACACCAATCCCACTTGGATCGCCAAATTTCGTTCTTGTAGGTTAAACTGTTCGTTGGCAGTAACTGGTTTCATTTTGAGGTTTCACTCTGTTTTCTCCTATAGGGATACATGTATTAGGAATCGAAATCAAACGCGGTTTGTGCTAGCTCTTTGAAACTTGACACAATAAAGCAGTTTCAAGTTCTATCTCTATGGTTTGTTTGCTGTTGATGTAGCCCTAAGCAGAGACTGGCGAGAATCACTTTCATGGAAAGGGCCTGCCAAGCTTCCAAAAAACTACGAGTTGCCTGAAATCTCAGGACACACTTTTTCACCCAATTTTGATGAAACTTTCAGGTAATGATCAGTACACCAATCCCACTTGGCTCGCCAAATTTCGTTCTTCTAGGTTAAACTGTTCGTTGGCAGTAACCGGTTTCATTTTGAGGTTTCACCCTGTTTTCTCCTATAGGGATACATGTATTTGGAACTCTAAATCAAACGCGGTTCGTGCTAGCTCTTTGAAACTTGACACAATAAAGCAGTTTCAAGTTCTATCTCTATGGTTTGTTTGCTGTTGATATAGCCCTAAGCAGAGACTGGTGAGGATCACTTTCATGGAAAGGGCCTGCCAAGCTTCCAAAAAACTATGAGTTGCCTGAAATCTCAGCACACACTCTTTCCCCAATCTTGATAAAACTTTCAGGTAATGATCAGTACACCAATCCCACATGGCTCGCCAAATTTCATTCTTCTAGGTTAAACCGTTCGTTGGCAGTAACCGGTTTCATTTTGAGGTTTCACTCTGTTTTCTCCTATAGGGATACATGTATTTGGAACTCGAAATCAAACACAGTTTGTGTTAGCTCTTTGAAACTTGACACAATAAAGCGGTTTCAAGTTCTATCTCTATGGTTTGTTTGCTGTTGATGTAGCCCTAAGCAGAGACTGGCGAGAATCACTTTCATGGAAAGGGCCTGCCAAGCTTCCAAAAAACTACGAGTTGCCTGAAATCTCAGCACACACTTTTTGACGCAATCTTGATGAAACTTTCATGTAATGATCAGTACACCAATCCCACTTGGCTCCCCAAATTTCGTTCTTCTAGGTTAAACCGTTCATTGGCAGTAACCGGTTTCATTTTGAGGTTTCACTCTGTTTTCTCCTATAGGGATACATGTATTTGGAACTCTAAATCAAACACGGTTTGTGCTACCTCTTTGAAACTTGACACAATAAAGCAGTTTCAAGTTCTATCTCTATGGTTTGTTTGCTGTTGATGTAGCCCTAAGCAGAGACTGGCGAGAATCACTTTCATGGAAAGGGCCTGCCAAGCTTCCAAAAACTACGAGTTGCCTGAAATCTCAGCACACACTTTTTCACCCAATCTTGATGAAACTTTCAGGTAATGATCAGTACACCAATCCCACTTGGCTCGCCAAATTTCGTTCTTCTACATTAAACCGTTCGTTGGCATTAACCGGTTTCATTTTGAGGTTTCACTCTGTTTTCTCCTATAGGGATACATGTATTTGGAACTCTAATCAAACGCGGTTAGTGCTAGCTCTTTGAAACTTGACACAATAAAGCAGTTTCAAGTTCTATCTCTATGGTTTGTTTGCTGTTGATGTAGCCCTAAGCAGAGACTGGCGAGAATCACTTTCATGGAAAGGGCCTGCCAAGCTTCCAAAAAACTACGAGTTGCCTGAAATCTCAGCACACACTTTTTCACCAAATCTTGATGAAACTTTCAGGTAATGATCAGTACACCAATCCCACCTGGCTCGCCAAATCTCGTTTTTCTAGGTTAAACCGTTCGTTGGCAGTAACCGGTTCATTTTGAGGTTTCACTCTGTTTTCTCCCATAGGGATACATGTATTTGGAACTCTAAATCAAACACGGTTTGTGCTAGCTCTTTGAAACTTGACACAATAAAGCAGTTTCAAGTTCTATCTCTATGGTTTGTTTCCTGTTGATGTAGCCCTAAGCAGAGACTGGGGAGAATCACTTTCATGGAAAGGGCCTGCCAAGCTTCCAAAAAACTACGAGTTGCCTGAAATCTCAGCACACACTTTTTCACCCAATCTTAATGAAACTTTCAGGTAATGATCAGTACACCAATCCCACTTGGCTCGCCAAATTTCGTTCTTTTAGGTTAAACCGTTCGTTGGCAGTAACCAGTTTCATTTTGAGGTTTCACTCTGTTTTCTCCTATAGGGATATATGTATTTGGAACTCTAAATCAAACACGGTTTGTGCTAGCTCTTTGAAACTTGACACAATAAAGCAGTTTCAAGTTCTATCTCTATGGTTTGTTTGCTGTTGATGTAACCCTAAGCAGAGACTGGCGAGAATCACTTTCATGGAAAGGGCCTGCCAACCTTCCAAAAAACTACGAGTTGCCTGAAATCTCAGCAAACACTTTTTCACCCAATCTTGATGATACTTTCAGGTAATGATCAGTACACCAATCCCACTTGGCTCCCCAAATTTCGTTCTTCTAGGTTAAACCGTTCGTTGGCATTAACCGGTTTCATTTTGAGGTTTCACTCTGTTTTCTCCTATAGGGATACATGTATTTGGAACTCTATATCAAACACGGTTTGTGCTAGCTCTTTGAAACTTGACACAATAAAGCAGTTTCAAGTTCTATCTCTGTTGTTTGTTTGCTGTTGATGTAGCCCTAAGCAGAGACCTGAGAGAATCACTTTCATGGAAAGGGCCTGCCAAGCTTCCAAAAAACTACGAGTTGCCTGAAATCTCAGCACACACTTTTTCACCCAATCTTGATGAAACTTGCAGGTAATGATCAGTACACCAATCCCACTTGGCTCGCCAAATTTCGTTCTTCTAGGTTAAACCCTTCGCTGGCAGTAACCGGTTTCATTTTGAGGTTTCACTCTGTTTTCTCCTATAGGGATACATGTATTTGGAACTCTAAAACAAACACGGTTTGTGCTAGCTCTTTGAAACTTGACACAATAAAGCAGTTTCAAGGTCTATCTCTATGGTTTGTTTGCTGTTGATGTATCCTAAGCAGAGACTGGCGAGAATCACTTTCATGGAAAGGGCCTGCCAAGCTTCCAAAAAATTACGAGTTGCCTGAAATCTCAGCACACACTTTTTCACCCAATATTGATGAAACTTTCAGGTAATGATCAGTACACCAATCCCACTTGGCTCGCCAAATTTCGTTCTTCTAGGTTAAACCGTTCGTTGGCAGTAACCGGTTTCATTTTGAGGTTTCACTCTGTTTTCTCCTATAGGGATACATGTATTTGGAACTCTAAATCAAACACGGTTTTTGCTAGCTCTTTGAAACTTGACACAATAAAGCAGTTTCAAGTTCTATCTCTATGGTTTGTTTGCTGTTGATGTAGCCCTAAGCAGAGACTGGCGAGAATCACTTTCATAAAAAGGGCCTGCCAAGCTTCCAAAAAACTACGAGTTGCCTGAAATCTCAGCAAACACTTTTTCACCCAATCTTGATGATACTTTCAGGTAATGATCAGTACACCAATCCCACTTGGCTCGCCAAATTTCGTTCTTCTAGGTTAAACCTTTGGTTGGCAGTAACCAGTTTCATTTTGAGGTTTCACTCTGTTTTCTCCTATAGGGATACATGTATTTGGAACTCTAAATCAAACACGGTTTGTGCTAGCTCTTTGAAACTTGACACAATAAAGCAGTTTCAAGTTCTATCTCTATGGTTTGTTTGCTGTTGATGTAGCCCTAAGCAGAGACTGGCGAGAATCACTTTCATGGAAAGGGCCTGCCAAGCTTCCAAAAAACTACGAGTTGCCTGAAATCTCAGCACACACTTTTTCACGCAATCTTGATGAAACTTTCAGGTAATGATCAGTACACCAATCCCACTTGGCTCCCCAAATTTCGTTCTTCTAGGTTAAACCGTTCATTGGCAGTAACCGGTTTCATTTTGAGGTTTCACTCTGTTTTCTCCTATAGGGATACATGTATTTGGAACTCTAAATCAAACACGGTTTGTGCTAGCTCTTTGAAACTTGACACAATAAAGCAGTTTCAAGTTCTATCTCTATGGTTTGTTTGCTGTTGATGTAGCCCTAAGCAGAGACTGGCGAGAATCACTTTCATGGAAAGGGCCTGCCAAGCTTCCAAAAACTACGAGTTGCCTGAAATCTCAGCACACACTTTTTCACCCAATCTTGATGAAACTTTCAGGTAATGATCAGTACACCAATCCCACTTGGCTCGCCAAATTTCGTTCTTCTACATTAAACCGTGCGTTAGCATTAACCGGTTTCATTTTGAGGTTTCACTCTGTTTTCTCCTATAGGGATACATGTATTTGGAACTCTAATCAAACGCGGTTAGTGCTAGCTCTTTGAAACTTGACACAATAAAGCAGTTTCAAGTTCTATCTCTATGGTTTGTTTGCTGTTGATGTAGCCCTAAGCAGAGACTGGCGAGAATCACTTTCATGGAAAGGGCCTGCCAAGCTTCCAAAAAACTACGAGTTGCCTGAAATCTCAGCACACACTTTTTCACCAAATCTTGATGAAACTTTCAGGTAATGATCAGTACACCAATCCCACCTGGCTCGCCAAATCTCGTTCTTCTAGGTTAAACCGTTCGTTGGCAGTAACCGGTTCATTTTGAGGTTTCACTCTGTTTTCTCCCATAGGGATACATGTATTTGGAACTCTAAATCAAACACGGTTTGTGCTAGCTCTTTGAAACTTGACACAATAAAGCAGTTTCAAGTTCTATCTCTATGGTTTGTTTCCTGTTGATGTAGCCCTAAGCAGAGCCTGGGGAGAATCACTTTCATGGAAAGGGCCTGCCAAGCTTCCAAAAAACTACGAGTTGCCTGAAATCTCAGCACACACTTTTTCACCCAATCTTAATGAAACTTTCAGGTAATGATCAGTACACCAATCCCACTTGGCTCGCCAAATTTCGTTTTTCTAGGTTAAACCGTTCGTTGGCAGTAACCGGTTTCATTTTGAGGTTTCACTCTGTTTTCTCCTATAGGGATATATGTATTTGGAACTCTAAATCAAACACGGTTTGTGCTAGCTCTTTGAAACTTGACACAATAAAGCAGTTTCAAGTTCTATCTCTATGGTTTGTTTGCTGTTGATGTAACCCTAAGCAGAGACTGGCGAGAATCACATTCATGGAAAGGGCCTGCCAACCTTCCAAAAAACTACGAGTTGCCTGAAATCTCAGCAAACACTTTTTCACCCAATCTTGATGATACTTTCAGGTAATGATCAGTACACCAATCCCACTTGACTCCCCAAATTTCGTTCTTCTAGGTTAAACCGTTCATTGGCATTAACCGGTTTCATTTTGAGGTTTCACTGTGTTTTCTTCTATAGGGATACATGTATTTGGAACTCTATATCAAACACGGTTTGTGCTAGCTCTTTGAAACTTGACTCAATAAAGCAGTTTCAAGTTCTATCTCTATGGTTTGTTTGCTGTTGATGTAGCCCTAAGCAGAGACTGGCGAGAATCACTTTCATGGAAAGGGCCTGCCAAGCTTCCAAAAAACTACGAGTTGCCTGAAATCTCAGCACACACTTTTTCACCCAATCTTGATGAAACTTTCAGGGAATGATCAGTACACCAATCCCACTTGGATCGCCAAATTTCGTTCTTGTAGGTTAAACTGTTCGTTGGCAGTAACTGGTTTCATTTTGAGGTTTCACTCTGTTTTCTCCTATAGGGATACATGTATTAGGAATCGAAATCAAACGCGGTTTGTGCTAGCTCTTTGAAACTTGACACAATAAAGCAGTTTCAAGTTCTATCTCTATGGTTTGTTTGCTGTTGATGTAGCCCTAAGCAGAGACTGGCGAGAATCACTTTCATGGAAAGGGCCTGCCAAGCTTCCAAAAAACTACGAGTTGCCTGAAATCTCAGCACACACTTTTTCACCCAATTTTGATGAAACTTTCAGGTAATGATCAGTACACCAATCCCACTTGGCTCGCCAAATTTCGTTCTTCTAGGTTAAACTGTTCGTTGGCAGTAACCGGTTTCATTTTGAGGTTTCACCCTGTTTTCTCCTATAGGGATACATGTATTTGGAACTCTAAATCAAACGCGGTTCGTGCTACCTCTTTGAAACTTGACACAATAAAGCAGTTTCAAGTTCTATCTCTATGGTTTGTTTGCTGTTGATATAGCCCTAAGCAGAGACTGGTGAGGATCACTTTCATGGAAAGGGCCTGCCAAGCTTCCAAAAAACTACGAGTTGCCTGAAATCTCAGCACACACTCTTTCCCCAATCTTGATAAAACTTTCAGGTAATGATCAGTACACCAATCCCAAATGGCTCGCCAAATTTCATTCTTCTAGGTTAAACCGTTCGTTGGCAGTAACCGGTTTCATTTTGAGGTTTCACTCTGTTTTCTCCCATAGGGATACATGTATTTGGAACTCTAAATCAAACACGGTTTGTGCTAGCTCTTTGAAACTTGACACAATGAAGCAGTTTCAAGTTCTATCTCTATGGTTTGTTTCCTGTTGATGTAGCCCTAAGCAGAGACTGGGGAGAATCACTTTCATGGAAAGGGCCTGCCAAGCTTCCAAAAAACTACGAGTTGCCTGAAATCTCAGCACACACTTTTTCACCCAATCTTAATGAAACTTTCAGGTAATGATCAGTACACCAATCCCACTTGGCTCGCCAAATTTTGTTCTTCTAGGTTAAACCGTTCGATGGCAGTAACCGGTTTCATTTTGAGGTTTCACTCTGTTTTCTCCTATAGGGATATATGTATTTGGAACTCTAAATCAAACACGGTTTGTGCTAGCTCTTTGAAACTTGACACAATAAAGCAGTTTCAAGTTCTATCTCTATGGTTTGTTTGCTGTTGATGTAACCCTAAGCAGAGACTGGCGAGAATCACATTCATGGAAAGGGCCTGCCAAGCTTCCAAAAAACTACGAGTTGCCTGAAATCTCAGCACACACTTTTTCACCAAATCTTGATGAAACTTTCAGGTAATGATCAGTACACCAATCCCACTTGGCTTGCCAAATTTCGTTCTTCTAGGTTAAACCGTTCCTTGGCAGTAACAGGTTTCATTTTGTCTTTTCACTCTGTTTTCTCCTATAGGGATACATGTATTTGGAACTCTGAATCAAACACGGTTTCTGCTAGCTCTTTGAAACTTGACACAATAAAGCAGTTTCAAGGTCTATCTCTATGGTTTGTTTGCTGTTGATGTAGCCCTAAGCAGAGACTGGCGAGAATCACTTTCATGGAAAGGGCCTGCCAAGCTTCCAAAAAACTACGAGTTGCCTGAAATCTCAGCACACACTTTTTCACCAAATCTTGATGAAACTTTCAGGTAATGATCAGTACACCAATCCCACCTGGCTCGCCAAATCTCGTTCTTCTAGGTTAAACCGTTCGTTGGCAGTAACCGGTTCATTTTGAGGTTTCACTCTGTTTTCTCCCATAGGGATACATGTATTTGGAACTCTAAATCAAACACGGTTTGTGCTAGCTCTTTGAAACTTGACACAATAAAGCAGTTTCAAGTTCTATCTCTATGGTTTGTTTGCTGTTGATGTAGCCCTAAGCAGAGACTGGGGAGAATCACTTTCATGGAAAGGGCCTGCCAAGCTTCCAAAAAACTACGAGTTGCCTGAAATCTCAGCACACACTTTTTCACCCAATCTTGATGAAACTTTCAGGTAATGATCAGTACACCAATCCCACTTGGCTCGCCAAATTTCGTTCTTCTAGGTTAAACCGTTTGTTGGCAGTAACCGGTTTCATTTTGAGGTTTCCCTCTGTTTCCTCCTATAGGGATATATGTATTTGGAACTCTAAATCAAACACGGTTTGTGCTAGCTCTTTGAAACTTGACACAATAAAGTAGTTTCAAGTTCTATCTCTATGGTTTGTTTGCTGTTGATGTAACCCTAAGCAGAGACTGGCGAGAATCACTTTCATGGAAAGGGCCTGCCAAGCTTCCAAAAAACTACGAGTTGCCTGAAATCTCAGCAAACACTTTTTCACCCAATCTTGATGATACTTTCATGTAATGATCAGTACACCAATCCCACTTGGCTCCCCAAATTTCGTTCTTCTAGGTTAAACCGTTCATTGGCATTAACCGGTTTCATTTTGAGGTTTCACTGTGTTTTCTTCTATAGGGATACATGTATTTGGAACTCTATATCAAACACGGTTTGTGCTAGCTCTTTGAAACTTGACACAATAAAGCAGTTTCAAGTTCTATCTCTATGGTTTGTTTGCTGTTGATGTAGCCCTAAGCAGAGACTGGCGAGAATCACTTTCATGGAAAGGGCCTGCCAACCTTCCGAAAAACTACGAGTTGCCTAAAATCTCAGCACACACTTTTTCACCCAATCTTGATGATACTTTCAGGTAATGATCAGTACACCAATCCCACTTGGCTTGCCAAATTTCGTTCTTCTAGGTTAAACCGTTCGTTGGCAGTAACCGGTTTCATTTTGAGGTTTCACTCTGTTTTCTCCTATAGGGATACATGTATTTGGAACTCTAAATCAAACACGGTTTGTGCTAGCTCTTTGAAACTTGACACAATAAAGCAGTTTCAAGTTCTATCTCTATGGTTTGTTTGCTGTTGATGTAGCCCTAAGCAGAGACTGGCGAGAATCACTTTCATGGAAAGGGCCTGCCAAGCTTCCAAAAAACTACGAGTTGCCTGAAATCTCAGCACACACTTTTTCACCCAATCTTGATGAAATTTTCAGGTAATGATCAGTACACCAATCCCACTTGGCTCGCCAAATTTCGTTCTTCTAGGTTAAACCGTTCATTGGCAGTAACCGGTTTCATTTTGAGGTCTCACTCTTTTTTCTCCTATAGGGATACATGTATTTGGAACTCTAAATCAAACACGGTTTGTGCTAGCTCTTTGAAACTTGACACAATAAAACAGTTTCAAGTTCTATCTCTACAGTTTGTTTGCTGTTGATGTAGCCCTAAGCAGAGACTGGCGAGAATCACTTTCATGGAAAGGGCCTGCTAAGCTTCCAAAAAACTACTAGTTGCCTGAAATCTCAGGAGACACTTTTTCACCCAATCTTGATGATACTATCAGGTAATGATCAGTACACCAATCCCACTTGGCTCCCCAAATTTCGTTCTTCTAGGTTAAACCGTTCGTTGGCTGTAAACGGTTTTATTTTGAGGTTTCACTGTGTTTTCTCCTATAGGGATACATGTATTTGGAACTCTAAATCAAACACGGTTTTTGCTAGCTCTTTGAAACTTGACACAATAAAGCAGTTTCCAGTTCTATCTCTATGGTTTGTTTGCTGTTGATGTAGCCCTAAGCAGAGACTGGCGAAAATCACTTTCATGGAAAGGGCCTGCCAAGCTTCCAAAAAACTACGAGTTGCCTGAAATCTCAGCACACACTTTTTCACCCAATCTTGATGAAACTTTCAGGTAATGATCAGTACACAAATCCCACTTGGCTCGCCAAATTTCATTCTTCTAGGTTAAACCGTTCGTTGGCAGTAACCGGTTTCATTTTGAGGTTTCACTCTGTTTTCTCCTATAGGGATACATGTATTTGGAACTCTAAATCAAACACGGTTTCTGCTAGCTCTTTTAAACTTGACACAATAAAGCAGTTTCAAGGTCTATCTCTATGGTTTGTTTGCTGTTGATGTAGACCTAAGCAGAGACTGGCGAGAATCACTTTCATGGAAAGGGCCTGCCAAGCTTCCAAAAAACTACGAGTTGCCTGAAATCTCAGCACACACTTTTTCACCCAATCTTGACTAAACTTTCAGGTAATGATCAGTACACCAATCCCACTTGGCTCGCCAAATTTCATTCTTCGAGGTTAAACCATTCGTTGGCAGTAACCGGTTTCATTTTGAGGTTTCACTCTGTTTTCTCCTATAGGGATACATGTATTTGGAACTCTAAATCAAACACGGTTTGTGCTAGCTCTTTGAAACTTGACACAATAAAGCAGTTTCAAGGTCTATCTCTATGGTTTGTTTGCTGTTGATGTAGCCCTAAGCAGAGACTAGCGAGGATCACTTTCATGGAAAGGGCCTGCCAAGCTTCCAAAAAACTACGAGTTGCCTGAAATCTCAGCAAACACTTTTTCACCCAATCTTGACGAAACATTCAGGTAATGATCAGTACACCAATCCCACTTGGCTCGCCAAATTTCGTTCTTCTAGGTTAAACCGTTCATTGGCAGTAACCGGTTTCATTTTGAGGTTTCACTCTGTTTTCTCCTATAGGGATACATGTATTTGGAACTCTAAATCAAACACGGTTTGTGCTAGCTCTTTGAAACTTGACACAATAAAGCAGTTTCAAGTTCTATCTCTATGGTTTGTTTGCTGTTGATGTAGCCCTAAGCAGAGACTGGCGAGAATCACTTTCATGGAAAGGGCCTGCCAAGCTTCCAAAAAACTACGAGTTGCCTGAAATCTCAGCACACACTTTTTCACCCAATCTTGATGAAATTTTCAGGTAATGATCAGTACACCAATCCCACTTGGCTCGCCAAATTTCGTTCTTCTAGGTTAAACCGTTCATTGGCAGTAACCGGTTTCATTTTGAGGTCTCACTCTTTTTTCTCCTATAGGGATACATGTATTTGGAACTCTAAATCAAACACGGTTTGTGCTAGCTCTTTGAAACTTGACACAATAAAACAGTTTCAAGTTCTATCTCTACAGTTTGTTTGCTGTTGATGTAGCCCTAAGCAGAGACTGGCGAGAATCACTTTCATGGAAAGGGCCTGCTAAGCTTCCAAAAAACTACTAGTTGCCTGAAATCTCAGGAGACACTTTTTCACCCAATCTTGATGATACTATCAGGTAATGATCAGTACACCAATCCCACTTGGCTCCCCAAATTTCGTTCTTCTAGGTTAAACCGTTCGTTGGCTGTAAACGGTTTTATTTTGAGGTTTCACTGTGTTTTCTCCTATAGGGATACATGTATTTGGAACTCTAAATCAAACACGGTTTTTGCTAGCTCTTTGAAACTTGACACAATAAAGCAGTTTCCAGTTCTATCTCTATGGTTTGTTTGCTGTTGATGTAGCCCTAAGCAGAGACTGGCGAGAATCACTTTCATGGAAAGGGCCTGCCAAGCTTCCAAAAAACTACGAGTTGCCTGAAAT
Organism: Ictidomys tridecemlineatus; assembly: GCF_052094955.1. Lineage (NCBI taxonomy): Eukaryota > Metazoa > Chordata > Mammalia > Rodentia > Sciuridae > Ictidomys > Ictidomys tridecemlineatus. Next base: position 21,222 of record NW_027523797.1, on the reverse strand, counting down.
CTCAGCACACACTTTTTCACCCAATCTTGATGAAACTTTCAGGTAATGATCAGTACACAAATCCCACTTGGCTCGCCAAATTTCATTCTTCTAGGTTAAACCGTTCGTTGGCAGTAACCGGTTTCATTTTGAGGTTTCACTCTGTTTTCTCCTATAGGGATACATGTATTTGGAACTCTAAATCAAACACGGTTTGTGCTAGCTCTTTGAAACTTGACACAATAAAGCAGTTTCAAGGTCTATCTCTATGGTTTGTTTGCTGTTGATGTAGCCCTAAGCAGAGACTAGCGAGGATCACTTTCATGGAAAGGGCCTGCCAAGCTTCCAAAAAACTACGAGTTGCCTGAAATCTCAGCACACACTTTTTCACCCAATCTTGACGAAACATTCAGGTAATGATCAGTACACCAATCCCACTTGGCTCGCCAAATTTCGTTCTTCTAGGTTAAACCATTCATTGGCAGTAACCGGTTTCATTTTGAGGTTTCACTCTGTTTTCTCCTATAGGGATACATGTATTTGGAACTCTAAATCAAACACGGTTTGTGCTAGCTCTTTGAAACTTGACACAATAAAGCAGTTTCAAGTTCTATCTCTATGGTTTGTTTGCTGTTGATGTAGCCCTAAGCAGAGACTGGTGAGAATCACTTTCATGGAAAGGGCCTGCCAAGCTTCCAAAAAACTACGAGTTGCCTGAAATCTCAGCACACACTTTTTCACCCAATCTTGATGAAACTTTCAGGTAATGATCAGTACACCAATCTCACTTGGCTCGCCAAATTTCGTTCTTCTAGGTTAAACCGTTCATTGGCAGTAACCGGTTTCATTTTGAGGTTTCACTCTGTTTTCTCCTATAGGGATACATGTATTTGGAACTCTAAATCAAACACGGTTTTTGCTAGCTCTTTGAAACTTGACACAATAAAGCAGTTTCAAGTTCTATCTCTATAGTTTGTTTGCTGTTGATGTAGCCCTAAGCAGAGACTGGCGAGAATCACTTTCATGGAAAGGGCCTGCCAAGCTTCCAAAAAACTACTAGTTGCCTGAAATCTCAGGAGACACTTTTTCACCCAATCTTGATGATACTATCAGGTAATGATCAGTACACCAATCCCACTTGGCTCGCCAAATTTCGTTCTTCTAGGTTAAACCGTTCGTTGGCTGTAAACGGTTTTATTTTGAGGTTTCACTGTGTTTTCTCCTATAGGGATACATGTATTTGGAACTCTAAATCAAACACGGTTTTTGCTAGCTCTTTGAAACTTGACACAATAAAGCAGTTTCCAGTTCTATCTCTATGGTTTGTTTGCTGTTGATGTAGCCCTAAGCAGAGACTGGCGAGAATCACTTTCATGGAAAGGGCCTGCCAAGCTTCCAAAAAACTACGAGTTGCCTGAAATCTCAGCACACACTTTTTCACCCAATCTTGATGAAAGTTTCAGGTAATGATCAGTACACCAATCCCACTTGGCTCGCCAAATTTCGTTCTTCTAGGTTAAACCGTTTGATGGCAGTAACCGGTTTCATTTTGAGGTTTCACTCTGTTTTCTCCTATAGGGATACATGTATTTGGAACTCTAAAACAAACACGGTTTGTGCTAGCTCTTTGAAACTTGACACAATAAACCAGTTTCAAGGTCTATCTCTATGGTTTGTTTGCTGTTGATGTAGCCCTAAGCAGAGACTGGCGAGAATCACTTTCATGGAAAGGGCCTGCCAAGCTTCCAAAAAACTACGAGTTGCCTGAAATCTCAGCACACACTTTTTCACCCAATCTGATGAAACTTTCAGGTAATGATCAGTACACCAATCCCACTTGGATCGCCAAATTTCGTTCTTCTATGTTAAACCGTTCATTGGCAGTAACCGGTTTCATTTTGAGGTTTCACTCTGTTTTCTCCTATAGGGATACATGTATTTGGAACTCGAAATCAAACGCGGTTTGTGCTAGCTCTTTGAAACTTGACACAATAAAGCAGTTTCAAGATCTATCTCTATGGTTTGTTTGCTGTTGATATAGCCTTAAGAAGAGACTGGCGAGAATCACTTTCATGGAAAGGGCCTGCCAAGCTTCCAAAAAACTACGAGTTGCCTGAAATCTCAGCACACACTTTTTCACCCAATCTTGATGAAACTTTCAGGTAATGATCAGTACACCAATCCCACTTGGCTCGCCAAATTTCGTTCTTCTAAGTTAAACCGTTCGTTGGCAGTAACCGGTTTCATTTTGAGGTTTCACTCTGTTTTCTCCTATAGGGATACATGTATTTGGAACTCTAAAACAAACACGGTTTGTGCTAGCTCTTTGAAACTTGACACAATAAAGCGGTTTCAAGTTCTATCTCTATGGTTTGTTTGCTGTTGATGTAGCCCTAAGCAGAGACTGGCGAGAATCACTTTCATGGAAAGGGCCTGCCAAGCTTCCAAAAAACTACGAGTTGCCTGAAATCTCAGCACACACTTTTTCACCCAATCTTGATGAAACTTTCAGGTAATGATCAGTACACCAATCCCACTTGGCTCGCCAAATTTCGTTCTTCTAGGTTAAACCGTTCGTTGGCAGTAACCGGTTTCATTTTGAGGTTTCACTCTGTTTTCTCCTATAGGGATACATGTATTTGGAACTCTATATCAAACACGGTTTGTGCTAGCTCTTTGAAACTTGACACAATAAAGCAGTTTAAAGTTCTATCTCTATGGTTTGTTTGCTGTTGATGTAGCCCTAAGCAGAGACTGGCGAGAATCACTTTCATGGAAAGGGCCTGCAAGCTTCCAAAAAACTACGAGTTTCCTGAAATCTCAGGAGACACTTTTTCACCCAATCTTGATGAAACTTTTAGGTAATGATCAGTACACCAATCCAACTTGGCTCGCCAAATTTCATTCTTCTATGTTAAACCGTTCATTGGCAATAACCGGTTTCATTTTGAGGTTTCACTCTGTTTTCTCCTATAGGGATACATGTATTTGGAACTCTAAATCAAACACGGTTTGTGCTAGCTCTTTGAAACTTGACACAATAAAGCAGTTTCAAGTTCTATCTCTATAGTTTGTTTGCTGTTGATGTAGCCCTAATCAGAGACTGGCGAGAATCACTTTCATGTAAAGGGCCTGCCAAGCTTCCAAAAAACTACGAGTTGCCTGAAATCTCAGCACACACTTTTTCACCCAATCTTGATGATACTATCAGGTAATGATCAGTACACCAATCCCACTTGGCTTTCCAAATTTCGTTCTTCTAGGTTAAACCGTTCGTTGGCAGTAACCGGTTTCATTTTGAGGTTTCACTCTGTTTTCTCCTATAGGGATACATGTATTTGGAACTCTAAATCAAACACGGTTTTTGCTAGCTCTTTGAAACTTGACACAATAAAGCAGTTTCAAGTTCTATCTCTATGGTTTGTTTGCTGTTGATGTAGCCCTAAGCAGAGACTGGCGAGAATCACTTTCATGGAAAGGGCCTGCCAAGCTTCCAAAAAACTACGAGTTGCCTGAAATCTCAGCACACACTTTTTCACCCAATCTGATGAAACTTTCAGGTAATGATCAGTACACCAATCCCACTTGGCTCGCCAAAATTCGTTCTTCTAGGTTAAACCGTTCATTGGCAGTAAACGGTTTCATTTCGAGGTTTCACTCTGTTTTCTCCTATAGGGATACATGTATTTGGAACTCTAAATCAAACACGGTTTGTGCTAGCTCTTTGAAACTTGACACAATAAAGCAGTTTCAAGTTCTATCTCTGTTGTTTGTTTGCTGTTGATGTAGCCCTAAGCAGAGACTGGCGAGAATCACTTTCATGGAAAGGGCCTGCCAAGCTTCCAAAAAACTACGAGTTGCCTGAAATCTCAGCACACACTTTTTCACCCAATCTTGATGAAACTTGCAGGTAATGATCAGTACACCAATCCCACTTGGCTCGCCAAATTTCGTTCTTCTAGGATAAACCCTTCGCTGGCAGTAACCGGTTTCATTTTGAGGTTTCACTCTGTTTTCTCCTATAGGGATACATGTATTTGGAACTCTAAAACAAACACGGTTTGTGCTAGCTCTTTGAAACTTGACACAATAAAGCAGTTTGAAGGTCTATCTCTATGGTTTGTTTGCTGTTGATGTAGCCCTAAGCAGAGACTGGCGAGAATCACTTTCATGGAAAGGGCCTGCCAAGCTTCCAAAAAACTACGAGTTGCCTGAAATCTCAGCACACACTTTTTCACCCAATCTTGATGAAACTTGCAGGTAATGATCAGTACACCAATCCCACTTGGCTCGCCAAATTTAGTTCTTCTAGGTTAAACCCTTCGCTGGCAGTAACCGGTTTCATTTTGAGGTTTCACTCTGTTTTCTCCTATAGGGATACATGTATTTGGAACTCTAAAACAAACACGGTTTGTGCTAGCTCTTTGAAACTTGACACAATAAAGCAGTTTCAAGGTCTATCTCTATGGTTTGTTTGCTGTTGATGTAGCCCTAAGCAGAGACTGGCGAGAATCACTTTCATGGAAAGGGCCTGCCAAGCTTCCAAAAAACTACGAGTTGCCTGAAATCTCAGCACACACTTTTTCACCCAATCTTGATGAAACTTTCAGGTAATGATCAGTACACCAATCCCACTTGGCTCGCCAAATTTCGTTCTTCTAGGTTAAACCGTTCGTTGGCAGTAACCGGTTTCATTTTGAGGTTTCACTCTGTTTTCTCCTATAGGGATACATGTATTTGGAACTGTAAATCAAACACAGTTTGTGCTAGCTCTTTGAACTTGACACAATAAAGTGGTTTCAAGTTTTATCTCTATGGTTTGTTTGCTGTGATGTAGCCCTAAGCAGAGACTGGCGAGTATCACTTTCATGGAAAGGGCCTGCCAAGCTTCCAAAAAACTACGAGTTGCCTGAAATCTCAACACACACTTTTTCACCCAATCTTGATGAAACTTTCAGGTAATGATCAGTACACCAATCCCACTTGGCTCGCCAAATTTCGATCTTCTAGGTTAAACCGTTCGTTGGCAGTAACCGGTTTCATTTTGAGGTTTCACTCTGTTTTCCCCCATAGGGATACATGTATTTGGAACTCTAAATCAAACACGGTTTGTGCTAGCTCTTTGAAACTTGACACAATAAAGCAGTTTCAAGTTCTATCTCTATGGTTTGTTTCCTGTTGATGTAGCCCTAAGCAGAGACTGGGGAGAATCACTTTCATGGAAAGGGCCTGCCAAGCTTCCAAAAAACTACGAGTTGCCTGAAATCTCAGCACACACTTTTTCACCCAATCTTAATGAAACTTTCAGGTAATGATCAGTACACCAATCCCACTTGGCTCGCCAAATTTCGTTCTTCTAGGTTAAACCGTTCGATGGCAGTAACCGGTTTCATTTTGAGGTTTCACTCTGTTTTCTCCTATAGGGATATATGTGTTTGGAACTCTAAATCAAACACGGTTTGTGCTAGCTCTTTGAAACTTGACACAATAAAGCAGTTTCAAGTTCTATCTCTATGGTTTGTTTGCTGTTGATGTAACCCTAAGCAGAGACTGGCGAGAATCACATTCATGGAAAGGGCCTGCCAACCTTCCAAAAAACTACGAGTTGCCTGAAATCTCAGCAAACACTTTTTCACCCAATCTTGATGATACTTTCAGGTAATGATCAGTACACCAATCCCACTTGGCTCCCCAAATTTCGTTCTTCTAGGTTAAACCGTTCATTGGCATTAACCGGTTTCATTTTGAGGTTTCACTGTGTTTTCTTCTATAGGGATACATGTATTTGGAACTCTATATCAAACACGGTTTGTGCTAGCTCTATGAAACTTGACACAATAAAGCAGTTTCAAGTTCTATCTCTATGGTTTGTTTGCTGTTGATGTAGCCCTAAGCAGAGACTGGCGAGAATCACTTTCATGGAAAGGGCCTGCCAAGCTTCCAAAAAACTACGAGTTGCCTGAAATCTCAGCACACACTTTTTCACCCAATCTTGATGAAACTTTCAGGGAATGATCAGTACACCAATCCCACTTGGATCGCCAAATTTCGTTCTTGTAGGTTAAACAGTTCGTTGGCAGTAACTGGTTTCATTTTGAGGTTTCACTCTGTTTTCTCCTATAGGGATACATGTATTAGGAATCGAAATCAAACGCGGTTTGTGCTAGCTCTTTGAAACTTGACACAATAAAGCAGTTTCAAGTTCTATCTCTATGGTTTGTTTGCTGTTGATGTAGCCCTAAGCAGAGACTGGCGAGAATCACTTTCATGGAAAGGGCCTGCCAAGCTTCCAAAAAACTACGAGTTGCCTGAAATCTCAGCACACACTTTTTCACCCAATTTTGATGAAACTTTCAGGTAATGATCAGTACACCAATCCCACTTGGCTCGCCAAATTTCGTTCTTCTAGGTTAAACTGTTCGTTGGCAGTAACCGGTTTCATTTTTAGGTTTCACCCTGTTTTCTCCTATAGGGATACATGTATTTGGAACTCTAAATCAAACGCGGTTCGTGCTAGCTCTTTGAAACTTGACACAATAAAGCAGTTTCATGTTCTATCTCTATGGTTTGTTTGCTGTTGATGTAGCCCTAAGCAGAGACTGGCGAGAATCACTTTCATGGAAAGGGCCTGCCAAGCTTCCAAAAACTACGAGTTGCCTGAAATCTCAGCACACACTTTTTCACCCAATCTTGATGAAACTTTCAGGTAATGATCAGTACACCAATCCCACTTGGCTCGCCAAATTTCGTTCTTCTACATTAAACCGTTCGTTGGCATTAACCGGTTTCATTTTGAGGTTTCACTCTGTTTTCTCCTATAGGGATACATGTATTTGGAACTCTAATCAAACGCGGTTAGTGCTAGCTCTTTGAAACTTGACACAATAAAGCAGTTTCAAGTTCTATCTCTATTGTTTGTTTGCTGTTGATGTAGCCCTAAGCAGAGACTGGCGAGAATCACTTTCATGGAAAGGGCCTGCCAAGCTTCCAAAAAACTACGAGTTGCCTGAAATCTCAGCACACACTTTTTAACCAAATCTTGATGAAACTTTCAGGTAATGATCAGTACACCAATCCCACTTGGCTTGCCAAATTTCGTTCTTCTAGGTTAAACCGTTCCTTGGCAGTAACAGGTTTCATTTTGTCTTTTCACTCTGTTTTCTCCTATAGGGATACATGTATTTGGAACTCTGAATCAAACACGGTTTCTGCTAGCTCTTTGAAACTTGACACAATAAAGCAGTTTCAAGGTCTATCTCTATGGTTTGTTTGCTGTTGATGTAGCACTAAGCAGAGACTGGCGAGAATCACTTTCATGGAAAGGGCCTGCCAAGCTTCCAAAAAACTACGAGTTGCCTGAAATCTCAGCACACACTTTTTCACCAAATCTTGATGAAACTTTCAGGTAATGATCAGTACACCAATCCCACCTGGCTCGCCAAATCTCGTTCTTCTAGGTTAAACCGTTCGTTTTCAGTAACCGGTTCATTTTGAGGTTTCACTCTGTTTTCTCCCATAGGGATACATGTATTTGGAACTCTAAATCAAACACGGTTTGTGCTAGCTCTTTGAAACTTGACACAATAAAGCAGTTTCAAGTTCTATCTCTATGGTTTGTTTGCTGTTGATGTAGCCCTAAGCAGAGACTGGGGAGAATCACTTTCATGGAAAGGGCCTGCCAAGCTTCCAAAAAACTACGAGTTGCCTGAAATCTCAGCACACACTTTTTCACCCAATCTTGATGAAACTTTCAGGTAATGATCAGTACACCAATCCCACTTGGCTCGCCAAATTTCGTTCTTCTAAGTTAAACCGTTCGTTGGCAGTAACCGGTTTCATTTTGAGGTTTCACTCTGTTTTCTCCTATAGGGATACATGTATTTGGAACTCTAAAACAAACACGGTTGTGCTAGCTCTTTGAAACTTGACACAATAAAGCGGTTTCAAGTTCTATCTCTATGGTTTGTTTGCTGTTGATGTAGCCCTAAGCAGAGACTGGCGAGAATCACTTTCATGGAAAGGGCCTGCCAAGCTTCCAAAAAACTACGAGTTGCCTGAAATCTCAGCACACACTTTTTCACCCAATCTTGATGAAACTTTCAGGTAATGATCAGTACACCAATCCCACTTGGCTCGCCAAATTTCGTTCTTCTAGGTTAAACCGTTCGTTGGCAGTAACCGGTTTCATTTTGAGGTTTCACTCTGTTTTCTCCTATAGGGATACATGTATTTGGAACTCTATATCAAACACGGTTTGTGCTAGCTCTTTGAAACTTGACACAATAAAGCAGTTTAAAGTTCTATCTCTATGGTTTGTTTGCTGTTGATGTAGCCCTAAGCAGAGACTGGCGAGAATCACTTTCATGGAAAGGGCCTGCAAGCTTCCAAAAAACTACGAGTTTCCTGAAATCTCAGGAGACACTTTTTCACCCAATCTTGATGAAACTTTTAGGTAATGATCAGTACACCAATCCAACTTGGCTCGCCAAATTTCATTCTTCTATGTTAAACCGTTCATTGGCAATAACCGGTTTCATTTTGAGGTTTCACTCTGTTTTCTCCTATAGGGATACATGTATTTGGAACTCTAAATCAAACACGGTTTGTGCTAGCTCTTTGAAACTTGACACAATAAAGCAGTTTCAAGTTCTATCTCTATAGTTTGTTTGCTGTTGATGTAGCCCTAATCAGAGACTGGCGAGAATCACTTTCATGTAAAGGGCCTGCCAAGCTTCCAAAAAACTACGAGTTGCCTGAAATCTCAGCACACACTTTTTCACCCAATCTTGATGATACTATCAGGTAATGATCAGTACACCAATCCCACTTGGCTTTCCAAATTTCGTTCTTCTAGGTTAAACCGTTCGTTGGCAGTAACCGGTTTCATTTTGAGGTTTCACTCTGTTTTCTCCTATAGGGATACATGTATTTGGAACTCTAAATCAAACACGGTTTTTGCTAGCTCTTTGAAACTTGACACAATAAAGCAGTTTCAAGTTCTATCTCTATGGTTTGTTTGCTGTTGATGTAGCCCTAAGCAGAGACTGGCGAGAATCACTTTCATGGAAAGGGCCTGCCAAGCTTCCAAAAAACTACGAGTTGCCTGAAATCTCAGCACACACTTTTTCACCCAATCTGATGAAACTTTCAGGTAATGATCAGTACACCAATCCCACTTGGCTCGCCAAAATTCGTTCTTCTAGGTTAAACCGTTCATTGGCAGTAAACGGTTTCATTTCGAGGTTTCACTCTGTTTTCTCCTATAGGGATACATGTATTTGGAACTCTAAATCAAACACGGTTTGTGCTAGCTCTTTGAAACTTGACACAATAAAGCAGTTTCAAGTTCTATCTCTGTTGTTTGTTTGCTGTTGATGTAGCCCTAAGCAGAGACTGGCGAGAATCACTTTCATGGAAAGGGCCTGCCAAGCTTCCAAAAAACTACGAGTTGCCTGAAATCTCAGCACACACTTTTTCACCCAATCTTGATGAAACTTGCAGGTAATGATCAGTACACCAATCCCACTTGGCTCGCCAAATTTCGTTCTTCTAGGATAAACCCTTCGCTGGCAGTAACCGGTTTCATTTTGAGGTTTCACTCTGTTTTCTCCTATAGGGATACATGTATTTGGAACTCTAAAACAAACACGGTTTGTGCTAGCTCTTTGAAACTTGACACAATAAAGCAGTTTGAAGGTCTATCTCTATGGTTTGTTTGCTGTTGATGTAGCCCTAAGCAGAGACTGGCGAGAATCACTTTCATGGAAAGGGCCTGCCAAGCTTCCAAAAAACTACGAGTTGCCTGAAATCTCAGCACACACTTTTTCACCCAATCTTGATGAAACTTGCAGGTAATGATCAGTACACCAATCCCACTTGGCTCGCCAAATTTAGTTCTTCTAGGTTAAACCCTTCGCTGGCAGTAACCGGTTTCATTTTGAGGTTTCACTCTGTTTTCTCCTATAGGGATACATGTATTTGGAACTCTAAAACAAACACGGTTTGTGCTAGCTCTTTGAAACTTGACACAATAAAGCAGTTTCAAGGTCTATCTCTATGGTTTGTTTGCTGTTGATGTAGCCCTAAGCAGAGACTGGCGAGAATCACTTTCATGGAAAGGGCCTGCCAAGCTTCCAAAAAACTACGAGTTGCCTGAAATCTCAGCACACACTTTTTCACCCAATCTTGATGAAACTTTCAGGTAATGATCAGTACACCAATCCCACTTGGCTCGCCAAATTTCGTTCTTCTAGGTTAAACCGTTCGTTGGCAGTAACCGGTTTCATTTTGAGGTTTCACTCTGTTTTCTCCTATAGGGATACATGTATTTGGAACTGTAAATCAAACACAGTTTGTGCTAGCTCTTTGAACTTGACACAATAAAGTGGTTTCAAGTTTTATCTCTATGGTTTGTTTGCTGTGATGTAGCCCTAAGCAGAGACTGGCGAGTATCACTTTCATGGAAAGGGCCTGCCAAGCTTCCAAAAAACTACGAGTTGCCTGAAATCTCAACACACACTTTTTCACCCAATCTTGATGAAACTTTCAGGTAATGATCAGTACACCAATCCCACTTGGCTCGCCAAATTTCGATCTTCTAGGTTAAACCGTTCGTTGGCAGTAACCGGTTTCATTTTGAGGTTTCACTCTGTTTTCCCCCATAGGCATACATGTATTTGGAACTCTAAATCAAACACGGTTTGTGCTAGCTCTTTGAAACTTGACACAATAAAGCAGTTTCAAGTTCTATCTCTATGGTTTGTTTCCTGTTGATGTAGCCCTAAGCAGAGACTGGGGAGAATCACTTTCATGGAAAGGGCCTGCCAAGCTTCCAAAAAACTACGAGTTGCCTGAAATCTCAGCACACACTTTTTCACCCAATCTTAATGAAACTTTCAGGTAATGATCAGTACACCAATCCCACTTGGCTCGCCAAATTTCGTTCTTCTAGGTTAAACCGTTCGATGGCAGTAACCGGTTTCATTTTGAGGTTTCACTCTGTTTTCTCCTATAGGGATATATGTGTTTGGAACTCTAAATCAAACACGGTTTGTGCTAGCTCTTTGAAACTTGACACAATAAAGCAGTTTCAAGTTCTATCTCTATGGTTTGTTTGCTGTTGATGTAACCCTAAGCAGAGACTGGCGAGAATCACATTCATGGAAAGTGCCTGCCAACCTTCCAAAAAACTACGAGTTGCCTGAAATCTCAGCAAACACTTTTTCACCCAATCTTGATGATACTTTCAGGTAATGATCAGTACACCAATCCCACTTGGCTCCCCAAATTTCGTTCTTCTAGGTTAAACCGTTCATTGGCATTAACCGGTTTCATTTTGAGGTTTCACTGTGTTTTCTTCTATAGGGATACATGTATTTGGAACTCTATATCAAACACGGTTTGTGCTAGCTCTATGAAACTTGACACAATAAAGCAGTTTCAAGTTCTATCTCTATGGTTTGTTTGCTGTTGATGTAGCCCTAAGCAGAGACTGGCGAGAATCACTTTCATGGAAAGGGCCTGCCAAGCTTCCAAAAAACTACGAGTTGCCTGAAATCTCAGCACACACTTTTTCACCCAATCTTGATGAAACTTTCAGGGAATGATCAGTACACCAATCCCACTTGGATCGCCAAATTTCGTTCTTGTAGGTTAAACAGTTCGTTGGCAGTAACTGGTTTCATTTTGAGGTTTCACTCTGTTTTCTCCTATAGGGATACATGTATTAGGAATCGAAATCAAACGCGGTTTGTGCTAGCTCTTTGAAACTTGACACAATAAAGCAGTTTCAAGTTCTATCTCTATGGTTTGTTTGCTGTTGATGTAGCCCTAAGCAGAGACTGGCGAGAATCACTTTCATGGAAAGGGCCTGCCAAGCTTCCAAAAAACTACGAGTTGCCTGAAATCTCAGCACACACTTTTTCACCCAATTTTGATGAAACTTTCAGGTAATGATCAGTACACCAATCCCACTTGGCTCGCCAAATTTCGTTCTTCTAGGTTAAACTGTTCGTTGGCAGTAACCGGTTTCATTTTTAGGTTTCACCCTGTTTTCTCCTATAGGGATACATGTATTTGGAACTCTAAATCAAACGCGGTTCGTGCTAGCTCTTTGAAACTTGACACAATAAAGCAGTTTCATGTTCTATCTCTATGGTTTGTTTGCTGTTGATGTAGCCCTAAGCAGAGACTGGCGAGAATCACTTTCATGGAAAGGGCCTGCCCAAGCTTCCAAAAACTACGAGTTGCCTGAAATCTCAGCACACACTTTTTCACCCAATCTTGATGAAACTTTCAGGTAATGATCAGTACACCAATCCCACTTGGCTCGCCAAATTTCGTTCTTCTACATTAAACCGTTCGTTGGCATTAACCGGTTTCATTTTGAGGTTTCACTCTGTTTTCTCCTATAGGGATACATGTATTTGGAACTCTAATCAAACGCGGTTAGTGCTAGCTCTTTGAAACTTGACACAATAAAGCAGTTTCAAGTTCTATCTCTATTGTTTGTTTGCTGTTGATGTAGCCCTAAGCAGAGACTGGCGAGAATCACTTTCATGGAAAGGGCCTGCCAAGCTTCCAAAAAACTACGAGTTGCCTGAAATCTCAGCACACACTTTTTAACCAAATCTTGATGAAACTTTCAGGTAATGATCAGTACACCAATCCCACTTGGCTTGCCAAATTTCGTTCTTCTAGGTTAAACCGTTCCTTGGCAGTAACAGGTTTCATTTTGTCTTTTCACTCTGTTTTCTCCTATAGGGATACATGTATTTGGAACTCTGAATCAAACACGGTTTCTGCTAGCTCTTTGAAACTTGACACAATAAAGCAGTTTCAAGGTCTATCTCTATGGTTTGTTTGCTGTTGATGTAGCACTAAGCAGAGACTGGCGAGAATCACTTTCATGGAAAGGGCCTGCCAAGCTTCCAAAAAACTACGAGTTGCCTGAAATCTCAGCACACACTTTTTCACCAAATCTTGATGAAACTTTCAGGTAATGATCAGTACACCAATCCCACCTGGCTCGCCAAATCTCGTTCTTCTAGGTTAAACCGTTCGTTTTCAGTAACCGGTTCATTTTGAGGTTTCACTCTGTTTTCTCCCATAGGGATACATGTATTTGGAACTCTAAATCAAACACGGTTTGTGCTAGCTCTTTGAAACTTGACACAATAAAGCAGTTTCAAGTTCTATCTCTATGGTTTGTTTGCTGTTGATGTAGCCCTAAGCAGAGACTGGGGAGAATCACTTTCATGGAAAGGGCCTGCCAAGCTTCCAAAAAACTACGAGTTGCCTGAAATCTCAGCACACACTTTTTCACCCAATCTTGATGAAACTTTCAGGTAATGATCAGTACACCAATCCCACTTGGCTCGCCAAATTTCGTTCTTCTAGGTTAAACCGTTTGTTGGCAGTAACCGGTTTCATTTTGAGGTTTCCCTCTGTTTCCTCCTATAGGGATATATGTATTTGGAACTCTAAATCAAACACGGTTTGTGCTAGCTCTTTGAAACTTGACACAATAAAGTAGTTTCAAGTTCTATCTCTATGGTTTGTTTGCTGTTGATGTAACCCTAAGCAGAGACTGGCGAGAATCACTTTCATGGAAAGGGCCTGCCAACCTTCCAAAAAACTACGAGTTGCCTGAAATCTCAGCAAACACTTTTTCACCCAATCTTGATGATACTTTCAGGTAATGATCGTACACCAATCCCACTTGGGCTCCCCAAATTTCGTTCTTCTAGGTTAAACCGTTCATTGGCATTAACCGGTTTCATTTTGAGGTTTCACTGTGTTTTCTTCTATAGGGATACATGTATTTGGAACTCTATATCAAACACGGTTTGTGCTAGCTCTTTGAAACTTGACACAATAAAGCAGTTTCAAGTTCTATCTCTATGGTTTGTTTGCTGTTGATGTAGCCCTAAGCAGAGACTGGCGAGAATCACTTTCATGGAAAGGGCCTGCCAACCTTCCGAAAAACTACGAGTTGCCTAAAATCTCAGCACACACTTTTTCACCCAATCTTGATGATACTTTCAGGTAATGATCAGTACACCAATCCCACTTGGCTTGCCAAATTTCGTTCTTCTAGGTTAAACCGTTCGTTGGCAGTAACAGGTTTCATTTTGAGGTTTCACTCTGTTTTCTCCTATAGGGATACATGTATTTGGAACTCTAAATCAAACACGGTTTCTGCTAGCTCTTTTAAACTTGACACAATAAAGCAGTTTCAAGGTCTATCTCTATGGTTTGTTTGCTGTTGATGTAGACCTAAGCAGAGACTGGCGAGAATCACTTTCATGGAAAGGGCCTGCCAAGCTTCCAAAAAACTACGAGTTGCCTTGAATCTCAGCACACACTTTTTCACCCAATCTTGACTAAACTTTCAGGTAATGATCAGTACACCAATCCCACTTGGCTCGCCAAATTTCATTCTTCGAGGTTAAACCATTCGTTGGCAGTAACCGGTTTCATTTTGAGGTTTCACTCTGTTTTCTCCTATAGGGATACATGTATTTGGAACTCTAAATCAAACACGGTTTGTGCTAGCTCTTTGAAACTTGACACAATAAAGCAGTTTCAAGGTCTATCTCTATGGTTTGTTTGCTGTTGATGTAGCCCTAAGCAGAGACTAGCGAGGATCACTTTCATGGAAAGGGCCTGCCAAGCTTCCAAAAAACTACGAGTTGGCCGGAAATCTCAGCACACACTTTTTCACCCAATCTTGATGAAACTTGCAGGTAATGATCAGTACACCAATCCCACTTGGCTTGCCAAATTTCGTTCTTCTAGGATAAACCCTTCGCTGGCAGTAACCGGTTTCATTTTGAGGTTTCACTCTGTTTTCTCCTATAGGGATACATGTATTTGGAACTCTAAATCAAACACGGTTTGTGCTAGCTCTTTGAAACTTGACACAATAAAGCAGTTTCAAGTTCTATCTCTATGGTTTGTTGCTGTTGATGTAGCCCTAAGCAGAGACTGGCGAGAATCACTTTCATGGAAAGGGCCTGCCAAGCTTCCAAAAAACTACGAGTTGCCTGAAATCTCAGCACACACTTTTTCACCCAATCTTGATGAAACTTGCAGGTAATGATCAGTACACCAATCCCACTTGGCTCGCCAAATTTCGTTCTTCTAGGTTAAACCGTTCATTGGCAGTAACCGGTTTCATTTTGAGGTCTCACTCTTTTTTCTCCTATAGGGATACATGTATTTGGAACTCTAAATCAAACACGGTTTGTGCTAGCTCTTTGAAACTTGACACAATAAAACAGTTTCAAGTTCTATCTCTACAGTTTGTTTGCTGTTGATGTAGCCCTAAGCAGAGACTGGCGAGAATCACTTTCATGGAAAGGGCCTGCTAAGCTTCCAAAAAACTACTAGTTGCCTGAAATCTCAGGAGACACTTTTTCACCCAATCTTGATGATACTATCAGGTAATGATCAGTACACCAATCCCACTTGGCTCCCCAAATTTCGTTCTTCTAGGTTAAACCGTTCGTTGGCTGTAAACGGTTTTATTTTGAGGTTTCACTGTGTTTTCTCCTATAGGGATACATGTATTTGGAACTCTAAATCAAACACGGTTTTTGCTAGCTCTTTGAAACTTGACACAATAAAGCAGTTTCCAGTTCTATCTCTATGGTTTGTTTGCTGTTGATGTAGCCCTAAGCAGAGACTGGCGAGAATCACTTTCATGGAAAGGGCCTGCCAAGCTTCCAAAAAACTACGAGTTGCCTGAAATCTCAGCACACACTTTTTCACCCAATCTTGATGAAACTTTCAGGTAATGATCAGTACACAAATCCCACTTGGCTCGCCAAATTTCATTCTTCTAGGTTAAACCGTTCGTTGGCAGTAACCGGTTTCATTTTGAGGTTTCACTCTGTTTTCTCCTATAGGGATACATGTATTTGGAACTCTAAATCAAACACGGTTTGTGCTAGCTCTTTGAAACTTGACACAATAAAGCAGTTTCAAGGTCTATCTCTATGGTTTGTTTGCTGTTGATGTAGCCCTAAGCAGAGACTAGCGAGGATCACTTTCATGGAAAGGGCCTGCCAAGCTTCCAAAAAACTACGAGTTGCCTGAAATCTCAGCACACACTTTTTCACCCAATCTTGACGAAACATTCAGGTAATGATCAGTACACCAATCCCACTTGGCTCGCCAAATTTCGTTCTTCTAGGTTAAACCATTCATTGGCAGTAACCGGTTTCATTTTGAGG
The DNA here is from genome assembly GCF_052094955.1 of Ictidomys tridecemlineatus. NCBI lineage: Eukaryota > Metazoa > Chordata > Mammalia > Rodentia > Sciuridae > Ictidomys > Ictidomys tridecemlineatus. The sequence goes on along the minus strand of NW_027523797.1, from coordinate 5,005 downwards.
TTTCACTCTGTTTTCTCCTATAGGGATACATGTATTTGGAACTCTAAATCAAACACGGTTTGTGCTAGCTCTTTGAAACTTGACACAATAAAGCAGTTTCAAGTTCTATCTCTATGGTTTGTTTGCTGTTGATGTAGCCCTAAGCAGAGACTGGCGAGAATCACTTTCATGGAAAGGGCCTGCCAAGCTTCCAAAAAACTACTAGTTGCCTGAAATCTCAGGAGACACTTTTTCACCCAATCTTGATGATACTATCAGGTAATGATCAGTACACCAATCCCACTTGGCTCGCCAAATTTCGTTCTTCTAGGTTAAACCGTTCGTTGGCTGTAAACGGTTTTATTTTGAGGTTTCACTGTGTTTTCTCCTATAGGGATACATGTATTTGGAACTCTAAATCAAACACGGTTTTTGCTAGCTCTTTGAAACTTGACACAATAAAGCAGTTTCCAGTTCTATCTCTATGGTTTGTTTGCTGTTGATGTAGCCCTAAGCAGAGACTGGCGAGAATCACTTTCATGGAAAGGGCCTGCCAAGCTTCCAAAAAACTACGAGTTGCCTGAAATCTCAGCACACACTTTTTCACCCAATCTTGATGAAAGTTTCAGGTAATGATCAGTACACCAATCCCACTTGGCTCGCCAAATTTCGTTCTTCTAGGTTAAACCGTTTGATGGCAGTAACCGGTTTCATTTTGAGGTTTCACTCTGTTTTCTCCTATAGGGATACATGTATTTGGAACTCTAAAACAAACACGGTTTGTGCTAGCTCTTTGAAACTTGACACAATAAACCAGTTTCAAGGTCTATCTCTATGGTTTGTTTGCTGTTGATGTAGCCCTAAGCAGAGACTGGCGAGAATCACTTTCATGGAAAGGGCCTGCCAAGCTTCCAAAAAACTACGAGTTGCCTGAAATCTCAGCACACACTTTTTCACCCAATCTGATGAAACTTTCAGGTAATGATCAGTACACCAATCCCACTTGGATCGCCAAATTTCGTTCTTCTATGTTAAACCGTTCATTGGCAGTAACCGGTTTCATTTTGAGGTTTCACTCTGTTTTCTCCTATAGGGATACATGTATTTGGAACTCGAAATCAAACGCGGTTTGTGCTAGCTCTTTGAAACTTGACACAATAAAGCAGTTTCAAGATCTATCTCTATGGTTTGTTTGCTGTTGATATAGCCTTAAGAAGAGACTGGCGAGAATCACTTTCATGGAAAGGGCCTGCCAAGCTTCCAAAAAACTACGAGTTGCCTGAAATCTCAGCACACACTTTTTCACCCAATCTTGATGAAACTTTCAGGTAATGATCAGTACACCAATCCCACTTGGCTCGCCAAATTTCGTTCTTCTAAGTTAAACCGTTCGTTGGCAGTAACCGGTTTCATTTTGAGGTTTCACTCTGTTTTCTCCTATAGGGATACATGTATTTGGAACTCTAAAACAAACACGGTTTGTGCTAGCTCTTTGAAACTTGACACAATAAAGCGGTTTCAAGTTCTATCTCTATGGTTTGTTTGCTGTTGATGTAGCCCTAAGCAGAGACTGGCGAGAATCACTTTCATGGAAAGGGCCTGCCAAGCTTCCAAAAAACTACGAGTTGCCTGAAATCTCAGCACACACTTTTTCACCCAATCTTGATGAAACTTTCAGGTAATGATCAGTACACCAATCCCACTTGGCTCGCCAAATTTCGTTCTTCTAGGTTAAACCGTTCGTTGGCAGTAACCGGTTTCATTTTGAGGTTTCACTCTGTTTTCTCCTATAGGGATACATGTATTTGGAACTCTATATCAAACACGGTTTGTGCTAGCTCTTTGAAACTTGACACAATAAAGCAGTTTAAAGTTCTATCTCTATGGTTTGTTTGCTGTTGATGTAGCCCTAAGCAGAGACTGGCGAGAATCACTTTCATGGAAAGGGCCTGCAAGCTTCCAAAAAACTACGAGTTTCCTGAAATCTCAGGAGACACTTTTTCACCCAATCTTGATGAAACTTTTAGGTAATGATCAGTACACCAATCCAACTTGGCTCGCCAAATTTCGTTCTTCTATGTTAAACCGTTCATTGGCAATAACCGGTTTCATTTTGAGGTTTCACTCTGTTTTCTCCTATAGGGATACATGTATTTGGAACTCTAAATCAAACACGGTTTGTGCTAGCTCTTTGAAACTTGACACAATAAAGCAGTTTCAAGTTCTATCTCTATAGTTTGTTTGCTGTTGATGTAGCCCTAATCAGAGACTGGCGAGAATCACTTTCATGTAAAGGGCCTGCCAAGCTTCCAAAAAACTACGAGTTGCCTGAAATCTCAGCACACACTTTTTCACCCAATCTTGATGATACTATCAGGTAATGATCAGTACACCAATCCCACTTGGCTTTCCAAATTTCGTTCTTCTAGGTTAAACCGTTCGTTGGCAGTAACCGGTTTCATTTTGAGGTTTCACTCTGTTTTCTCCTATAGGGATACATGTATTTGGAACTCTAAATCAAACACGGTTTTTGCTAGCTCTTTGAAACTTGACACAATAAAGCAGTTTCAAGTTCTATCTCTATGGTTTGTTTGCTGTTGATGTAGCCCTAAGCAGAGACTGGCGAGAATCACTTTCATGGAAAGGGCCTGCCAAGCTTCCAAAAAACTACGAGTTGCCTGAAATCTCAGCACACACTTTTTCACCCAATCTGATGAAACTTTCAGGTAATGATCAGTACACCAATCCCACTTGGCTCGCCAAAATTCGTTCTTCTAGGTTAAACCGTTCATTGGCAGTAAACGGTTTCATTTCGAGGTTTCACTCTGTTTTCTCCTATAGGGATACATGTATTTGGAACTCTAAATCAAACACGGTTTGTGCTAGCTCTTTGAAACTTGACACAATAAAGCAGTTTCAAGTTCTATCTCTGTTGTTTGTTTGCTGTTGATGTAGCCCTAAGCAGAGACTGGCGAGAATCACTTTCATGGAAAGGGCCTGCCAAGCTTCCAAAAAACTACGAGTTGCCTGAAATCTCAGCACACACTTTTTCACCCAATCTTGATGAAACTTGCAGGTAATGATCAGTACACCAATCCCACTTGGCTCGCCAAATTTCGTTCTTCTAGGATAAACCCTTCGCTGGCAGTAACCGGTTTCATTTTGAGGTTTCACTCTGTTTTCTCCTATAGGGATACATGTATTTGGAACTCTAAAACAAACACGGTTTGTGCTAGCTCTTTGAAACTTGACACAATAAAGCAGTTTGAAGGTCTATCTCTATGGTTTGTTTGCTGTTGATGTAGCCCTAAGCAGAGACTGGCGAGAATCACTTTCATGGAAAGGGCCTGCCAAGCTTCCAAAAAACTACGAGTTGCCTGAAATCTCAGCACACACTTTTTCACCCAATCTTGATGAAACTTGCAGGTAATGATCAGTATACCAATCCCACTTGGCTCGCCAAATTTAGTTCTTCTAGGTTAAACCCTTCGCTGGCAGTAACCGGTTTCATTTTGAGGTTTCACTCTGTTTTCTCCTATAGGGATACATGTATTTGGAACTCTAAAACAAACACGGTTTGTGCTAGCTCTTTGAAACTTGACACAATAAAGCAGTTTCAAGGTCTATCTCTATGGTTTGTTTGCTGTTGATGTAGCCCTAAGCAGAGACTGGCGAGAATCACTTTCATGGAAAGGGCCTGCCAAGCTTCCAAAAAACTACGAGTTGCCTGAAATCTCAGCACACACTTTTTCACCCAATCTTGATGAAACTTTCAGGTAATGATCAGTACACCAATCCCACTTGGCTCGCCAAATTTCGTTCTTCTAGGTTAAACCGTTCGTTGGCAGTAACCGGTTTCATTTTGAGGTTTCACTCTGTTTTCTCCTATAGGGATACATGTATTTGGAACTGTAAATCAAACACAGTTTGTGCTAGCTCTTTGAACTTGACACAATAAAGTGGTTTCAAGTTTTATCTCTATGGTTTGTTTGCTGTGATGTAGCCCTAAGCAGAGACTGGCGAGTATCACTTTCATGGAAAGGGCCTGCCAAGCTTCCAAAAAACTACGAGTTGCCTGAAATCTCAACACCAACTTTTTCACCCAATCTTGATGAAACTTTCAGGTAATGATCAGTACACCAATCCCACTTGGCTCGCCAAATTTCGATCTTCTAGGTTAAACCGTTCGTTGGCAGTAACCGGTTTCATTTTGAGGTTTCACTCTGTTTTCTCCTATAGGGATACATGTATTTGGAACTCTAAATCAAACACGGTTTGTGCTAGCTCTTTGAAACTTGACACAATAAAGCAGTTTCAAGTTCTATCTCTATGGTTTGTTTCCTGTTGATGTAGCCCTAAGCAGAGACTGGGGAGAATCACTTTCATGGAAAGGGCCTGCCAAGCTTCCAAAAAACTACGAGTTGCCTGAAATCTCAGCACACACTTTTTCACCCAATCTTAATGAAACTTTCAGGTAATGATCAGTACACCAATCCCACTTGGCTCGCCAAATTTCGTTCTTCTAGGTTAAACCGTTCGATGGCAGTAACCGGTTTCATTTTGAGGTTTCACTCTGTTTTCTCCTATAGGGATATATGTGTTTGGAACTCTAAATCAAACACGGTTTGTGCTAGCTCTTTGAAACTTGACACAATAAAGCAGTTTCAAGTTCTATCTCTATGGTTTGTTTGCTGTTGATGTAACCCTAAGCAGAGACTGGCGAGAATCACATTCATGGAAAGGGCCTGCCAACCTTCCAAAAAACTACGAGTTGCCTGAAATCTCAGCAAACACTTTTTCACCCAATCTTGATGATACTTTCAGGTAATGATCAGTACACCAATCCCACTTGGCTCCCCAAATTTCGTTCTTCTAGGTTAAACCGTTCATTGGCATTAACCGGTTTCATTTTGAGGTTTCACTGTGTTTTCTTCTATAGGGATACATGTATTAGGAATCGAAATCAAACGCGGTTTGTGCTAGCTCTTTGAAACTTGACACAATAAAGCAGTTTCAAGTTCTATCT
>NW_027523796.1:0-40860 GCF_052094955.1 Ictidomys tridecemlineatus | reverse complement strand
AGGTGCAGAAGGATCGTTGCAGAGAGAAGAGGTTTGAGACTGGCTTGCATTAGGCCTGTTACAAAGAGCAGAGTTTGGAGACTGGGGTGCAGAAGACCTGGTAGAGAGAAGAGGTTGAAGACTTGTGTCCAGAAGGATTGTTACGGATAGCACAGTTTAAAGACTGGGGTGCAGAAGGATCGTTGCAGAAATCAGAGGTTTTAGACTGAGGCTTCGAAGGACTGTTACAGAGAGCAGAGATGGAGTCTGAGTTAGAGAAAGACTTTTTCAGAGAGCAGATATTGGATCCTGGGGTGCTGAAGGATCATTTCAGAGAGCAGAGGTTGGAGACTGGGGTGCAGAAGGCCTGTTACAGAGAGCAGAGGTTAAAGAGTGGAGTGCACAAGGCCTGTTACAGAGAGAAGAGGTTGGAGACTGGGGTGCAGAAGGATTGTTACAGAGAGCAGAGGTTGAATACTGGGGTGCAGAAGGACCATTACAAAGAGCAAATGTTGGAGACGGAGGTGCAGAAGGACTTTTACAGAGAGCAGAGTTTGGATACTGCGGTTCAGAAGGACTGTTACAGAGACCAGAGTTTGGAGACGGACGTGCAGAAGGATCATTGCAGAGAGAAAAGGTTGGTGACTGGGGTGCAGAAATCCTGTAAGAGAGAGCAGATTTTGGAGACTGGGGTGCAGAAGACCTTGTACAGAGAGCAGAGGTAGGAGACTGGGGTGCAGAAGGATTGTTACAGATAGCACAATTTGGAGACTGGGGTGCAGAATTATCGTTGCAGAGAGAAGAGGTTTCAGACTGAGGCTTAGAAGGACTGTTACAGAGAGCAGAGGTTGAAATCTTAGGTGCAGAAGGACTTATATAGAAAGCAGAGTTTGGCAATTGGCGTGCAGAAGGACCATTATAGATAAAAGAGGTTGGAGACTGGGGTTCAGAAAACCTGTTACAGAGAGCAGAGTTTGGAGACTGGAATGCAGAGGACCTTGTACAGAGAGCAGACGTTGGAAACTGAGATGAAGACAGATTGTTACAGAGAGCAGAGGTTCGAGACTGGGGTGCAGAAGGACTATTACAGAGAGCGAAGTTTGGAGACTGAGGTGCAGAAGGACTTTTACAGAGAGCAGATTTTGGATACTGAAGTGCAGAAAGACTGTTACAGAGAGAAGAGTTTGGAGACTGGGTGCAGAAGGATGTTATAGAGAGCAGAAGTTTGAAACTGAAGTACAGAAGGACTGTTACAGAGAACAGAGGTTGGAGCCTTGGGTGTAGAAGGATCATTGCAGAGAGCAGAGGTTGGGAACTGAGGGGCAGAAGGATCGTTGCAGAAAGCAAAGGTTTTAGACTGTGATGCAGAAAGATCGTTACAGAAAGCAGAGGTTAGAGACTGGGGTGAAGTAGGACAGTTACAGAGAGCACAGATTGAGACTGGGGTGCGGAAAAAATGTTGCATAGAGCAGAAGCTTGAGACTGGGGTGCAGAAGAACTGTTACTGAGAGCCGAGGTTTGAGACTGGGGTGAAGAAGAACTGATACAGAAAGCTGACGTTGGAGACTGGAGCGGAAGGACCGTTACAGAGAGCAGAGGTTGCAGACTGCGGTACAGAATGACTGTTACAGAGAGCAGAGGTTGGAGACTTAGGTGCAGAAGGACTGATGCAGAGAACAGAGGTTGGTGACTGGGGTGCAGAAGAACCATTGCAGACAGCAGAGTTTGGAGACTGAGGTACAGAAAAATTTTTAAAGAGAGCAGAGGTTGGAGACTTGGGTGCAGAAGGACTGTTGCAGAGAGCAGAGGATGGAGACTGAGGTGAAGAAGAATCGATGAAGAGAGAAGAGGTTGGAGACTGGGTTGCACAAAGCCTGTTACAGAGTGCAGAGTTTGAAGAGTGGGGTGCAGAAGGTCTGTTACAGAGAGAAGAGTTTTGAGCCTGGAGAGCAAAAGCACTGTTGCATATAGCACAGTTTCAAGACTGGGTTGCAGAAGGATCTTATAGAGAGCATTTTGGAGTCTGAGGTTCAGAAGTTTTGTTACAGAGAGCAAAGTTTGGAAACTGAGGTGAAGAATGATTGGTGCAGAGAGCAGAGTTTTCAGACTGAGGTGCAGAAGGACTGTTGCACAGAGCAGATATTGGATCCTGGGGTGCTGAAGGATAGTTGAAGAGAGCACAGGTTGGAGACTGGGGTGCAGAAGGCCTGTTACAGAGAGCATAGGTTGAAGACTGGGGTGCAGAAGGCCTGTTACAGAGAGCAGAGTTTGGAGACTGGGGTGCAGAAAGACTGTTACAGAGAGCAGAGTTTTAATAATGGTTTGCAGCAGGATCTTACAGAGAGCAGATTCTGGAGACTGAGGTCCAGAAGGACTTTTATAGAGAGTAGAGGTTGGAGACTTAGGAGCAGAAAGACTGTTGTAGAGAGCAGAGGTTGGAGACTGAGGTTCAGAAGGATTGTTACAGAGATCAGAGAATGGAGACTGGAATGCAGAAGGAGTGTAAAAGAGAGCAGAGTTTAGAGACTGGCGTGCAGAAAAACTGTTACCGAGAGCAGTTGTTGGAGACTGGGGTGCAAAAGGACTGTTGCAGAGACCAGAGTTTGGAGACTTAGGTACAGAAGGACTGTTACAAAGAGTAGCGGTCAGAAACTGGGGTGCAGAAGGACCATTGCAGAGTGCAGAAGTTGGAACCTGGGGAGAATAAGGATCGTTGCAGAGAGCAGATGTGGGACACTGGGGTGCAGATGGACTGTTACAGAGAGCAGAGTTTTTGAATGGGTTGTAGAAGGATCTTGCAGAGAGCAGATTTTGGAGACTGAGGTGCAGAAGGACTTTTACAGAGAGTAGAGGTTGGAGACTTAGGAGCAGAAGGACTGTTGTAGAGAGAAGACGGTTGGAGACTGAGGTCCAGAATAATTGTTACAGAGATCAGAGGGTGGAAACTGGGGTGCAGAAGGAGTGTTACTGAGAGCGGAGTTTGGAGATTGGGGTGCAGAAAAACTGTTACCGAGAGCAGAGTTTGGAGACTGGGGTGCAGAAGGATCGTTGCAGAGAGCAGTGGTTTGTGACTGGGGTGAAGAAGGACTGTTGCAGAGAGAAGATGTTGGAGATTGTAGTGCAGAAGGACTGTTGCAGAGAGCAGAGGTTGGAGACTTAGGTGCAGAAGGACTGTCAAAGAGAGCAGAGGCTGGAGACTAGGGTGCAGAATAACTGATATGGAAAGTAAAGTTTAAAGACTGGGGTGCAGAAGGACCGTTACAGACAGCAGAGGTTGGAGACTACAGTACAGAAGAACTGTTACAGAGAACAGAGTTTGGAGCCTGGGGTGCAGAAGGACTGTTGCAGAGAACAAAGGTTGGAAACTGGGGTGCAGAAGGGCTGTCACAGAGAGCAGAGGTTGGAGACTGAGTGGCAGAAGGATTGTTACAGAGAGCAGAGGTTTAAAACTGAGGTACAGAACGATCGTTGCAGAGAGCAGAGGTTGGAGACTTGGGTGCAGAAGGACTGTTGCAGAGAACAGAGTTTGGAGACTGAGGTGCAGAAGGATCGTTGCAGAGAGAAAAGTTTGGAGACTGGGGTGCAGAAGGCCTGTTACAGAGAGCAGAATTTTGAGACTGGGGTGCAGAAGACCTGTTACAGAGAGCAAAGTTTGGAGACTGGGATGCAGAAGGTTTGTTACAGATAACACAGTTTGAAGACTGGGGTGCAGAAAGATCGTTGCAGAGAGCAGAGGTTTCAGACTGAGGCTTAGAAGGACTTATACAGAGAATAGAATTTGGAATCTGAGGTTCAGAAGGACTGTAACAGAAAGCAGAGGTTGGCAATTCACGTGTAGAAGGACCGTTATAGAGAGAAGAGGTTGGAGACTGCGGTACAGAAGGACTGTTACAGAGAGCAGAGTTTGGAGACTGGGGTGCAGAAGGACCGTTGCAGAGAGCAGATGTTGGACACTGGGGTGGAGAAGGACTTTTACAAAGAGCAGACGTTGGAGACTGAGGTTCAGAAGGATTGTTATAGAGAGAAGAGGTGGGGACTGAAGGGCAGAAGGACCATTACAGAGAGCAAAGGTTGGAGACTGTGTGCAGCACAACATTTACAGAGAGCAGAGTTTGGATACTGGGGTTCAAATGTACTGTTGCAGAGAGCAGAGTTTGGAGACTGGGATGAAAAAGGATCTTTCAGAGAGCAGAGTCTGGAGATTGGTGTGCAGAAGGACTGTTGCAGAGAGCAGAGTTTGGAGACTGAGGTGCAGAAGGATCCTTGCAGAGAGAAGAGGTTGGAGACTGGGATGGAGGAGGACTGTTACAGACAGCAGAGGTTGGAGACTGAGGTGCAGAAGGATCGTTTCAGAGAGTAGAGGTTGGAGACTGGAGTGCAGAAAGACCGTTAAAGATTGAAGAGTTTGAATACTGAGGTGCAGAAAGTCCTACTCTCTTTTACAGAGAGAAGAAGTTGGAGACTCTGGTGTCAAAGGATCCTTACAGAGAGCAGAGTTTGGAGATTGTGGTTCAGAAAAACTGCTACAGAGAGCAGAGTTGGTAGACTGTGGTGCAGAAGGCCTGTTACAGAGAGCAGAGTTTGGAGATGCGGTGCAGAAGGATCGTTACAGAGAGCAGAGGTTGGAGACTGAGGTTCAGAAAGATTGTTACAGATAGCAGATTTTTGACAATGATATGCAGAAGGACTGTTACAAAGAGAAGAGCTTGGAGTATGGGATGCAAAAGGACTGTTGTAAAGAGAAGAGTTTGAAGACTGGAGTGCAGAAGGATCGTTGCAGCGAGCAGAGGTTGGAGACTGAGGTGCAGAAGGATCGCTAAAGAGAGCAGAGTTTGGAGACCAGGGTGCAGTAGGATAGTTACAGGGGGCACAGGTTGGAGACTGGGGTGCAGAAGAAATGTTGCAGAGTGCAGAGGTTGGAGACTGGGATGCAGAAGTACTGTAGCAGAGAGCAGAGGTTGGAGACTTGGGTGTAGAAGGACAGTTGCAGAGAGCAGACCTTGAAGACTGGGATGCAGAAGGATCCTTGCAGAGAGCAGAGGTTTGAGACTGGGGTGTAGAAAAACTGTTGCAGAGAGCAGAGGTTGGAGACTGGGGTGCAGAAAGACTGTTTTAGAGAGCAGATGTTGGAGACTGAGGTGCAGTAGGACTGTTACATAGAGCAGAGGTTTTACACTGGGGTACAGAATAACTGATACGGAAAGTACAGTTTTTAGTCTAGGGTATAGAAGGACTGTTACAGAGAACAGATTTTGTAGCCTGGGGTGCAGAAGGACTGTTGCGGAAAACAGAAGTTGGAGCCAGGGGTGCAGAAGGGCCATTGCAAAGAAATGAGGTTGGAGACTGAGGGGCAGAAGGCCTGTTACAGAGAGCAGAGTTTGGACACTGGGTTGCAGAAGACCTGTTACAGAGAGCAGAGGTTGGAGACTTGGGTGCGGAAGGATTGTTATAGATAGCACAGTTTGGAGACTGGGGTGTAGAAGGAACGATGCAGAGACAAGAGCTTTCAGACTGATTCTTAGAAGGACTTTTACAGAGAGGAGAGGTTGGAGTCTGAGGTCGAGAAGGACTGTTATAGAAAGCAGAGGTTAGTAATTGGGGTGCAGATGGACCGTTAAAAAGAGAAGAGGTTGGAGACTGCGATTCAAAAGGACTATTACAGAGAGCAGAGGTTGGAGACTGGATAGAAGAAGGATCATTGCAGAGAGCAGATGTTGGAGACTGGGGTGCAGAAGGACTGTTAGAGAGAGCAGAGGATGGAGACTGAGTTGCAGAAGGACAGTTACAGAGAGCACAAGTTGGAGAGTTGGGTGCAAAATAAATGTTGCAGAGAGCAGAGGTTTGAGACTGGGGTGCATAAGTATCGTTGCAGAGAGCAGAGGTTGGAAACTACGGTGCAGAAGGATCGTTACACAGCAGAGTTTGGTTCCTGGGGTGTAAAAGGACTGCGGAAGAGAACAGAGGTTAGAGACTGAGGGGCAAAAGGACTGATACACAGAGCAGAGGTTGGAGACTGGGGTGCAGAAGAACTGATACACAAAGCAGAGGTTGGAGATTGGGGTTAAGAAGGACCGTTACAGAGAGAAGAGTTTGGAAACTCCAGTAGAGAAGGACTTTTAAAGAGAGCAAAGTTTGGAGACCATGATTCAGAAAGACTGTTGCAGAGAACAGAGGGTGGAGACTTGGGTGCAGAAGGATTCTTACAGAGAGCAGAGTTTGGAGACTGGGGTGCAGAAGGACTGTTGCAGCGAGCGAATGTTGGAGGCTGGGGTGCAGAAGGACTGTAAGAGAGAGAATAGTTTGGAGACTGAGGTGCAGAAGGATCATTTCAGAGAGTAGAATTTGGAGACTGGGGTGCAGAAGGACTGTTACAGATTGCAGAGGTTGGAGACTGAGGTGCAGAAGGACTTTTACAGAGAGCAGATTTTGGATACTGAAGTGCAGAAGGACTCTTACAGAGAGCAGAGTTTGGAGACTGAGGTGCAGAAGGATTGTTATAGAGAGCAGAGATTTGAGACTGAAGTTCACAAGGACTCCTACAGAGAACAGAGGTTGGAGACTGGGGTGCAAAAGGATCATTGCAGAGAGCATAGGTTGGAGACTGAGGGGCAGAAGGATCGTTGCAGAGAGCAGAGGTTTCCGACTGTGATGCAGAATGATCGTTACAGAGAGCAGAGGTTGGAGAGTGGGGTGCAGAAGGACAGTTACAGAGAGCACAGATGGAGACTGGGATGCAGAAGAAATGTTGCAGAGAGCAGATGTTTGAGACTGGTGTGCAGAAGGACTGTTACTGATAGCCTAGGTTTGAGACTGGGGTGAAGAAGAACTGATACAGAAAGCTGACGTTGGAGACTGGGGTGCAGAAGGACCGTTAAAGAGAGCAGAGGTTGCAGACTTCGGTACAGAAGGACTGTTACAGAGAGCAGAGGTAGGAGACTTAGGCACAGAAGGACTGATGCAGAGAACAGAGGTTGGTGACTGGGGTGCAGAAGAAACGTTGCAGAGAGCAGAGTTTGGAGACTGAGGTGCAGAAAGATTTTTAAAGAGAGCAGAGGTTGGAGACTTGGGTGCAGAAGGACTGTTGCAGAGAGCAGAGGATGGAGACTGAGGTGAAGAAGAATCGTTGAAGAGAGAAGAGGTTGGAGACTGGGTTGCAGAAAGCCTGTTACAGAGTGCAGAGTTTGAAGAGTGGGGTGCAGAAGGTCTTTTACAGAGAGCACAGTTTTGAGACTGGGGTGCAGAAGCACTATTGCATATAGCACAGTTTCGAGACTGGGTTGCAGAAGGATCTTATAGAGAGCATTTTGGAGTCTGAGGTTCAGAAGTTTTGTTACAGAGAGCAAAGTTTGGAAACTGGGGTGCAGAACGATTGGTGCAGAGAGCAGTGTTTTCAGACTGAGGTGCAGAAGGACTGTTGTAGAGAACAGATATTTGATCCTGGGGTACTGAAGTATCGTTGAAGAGAGCTCAGGTTGAAAACTGGGGTGCAGAAGGCCTGTTACAGACAGCAGAGGTTGAAAACTGGGGTGCAGAAGACCTGTTACAGAGAGCAGAGTTTGGAGACTGGGGTGCAGAAAGTCTGTTACAGAGAGCATAGTGTTAAGAATGGGTTGCAGAAGGATCTTACAGAGAGCAGATTTTGGAGACTGAGGTACAGAAGAATCTTACAGAGAGCATATTTTGGACACTGAGGTGCAGAAAGACTTTTATAGAGAGTAGAGTTTGGAGACTTAGGAGCAGAAGGACTATTGTAGAGAGCAGAGGTTGGAGATTGAGGTCCAGAAAAATTGTTATAGAGATCAGAGGGTGGAGACTGGGGTGCAGAAGGAGTGTAACAGAGAGCAGAGTTTGGAGATTGGGGTGCAGAAAAACTGTTACTGAGAGCAGAGGTTGGGAACTGGGGTGCAGAAGGACTGTTGCAGAGAGCACAGTTTGGAGACTTAGGTGCAGAAGGACTGTTACAAATAGCAGAAATCGGAAACTGGGGTGCAGAAGGACCATTGCAGAGAGCAGAAGTTGGAACCTGGGGAGAATAAAGATCGTTGCAGAGAGCAGATTTTACATTTGGGTGCAGAAGAACTGTTACAGAGTGCAGAGTTTTAAGAATGGGTTGCAGAATGATCTTACAAAAAGCAGATTTTGGAGACTGAGGTGCAGAAGGATTTTTACAGAGAGTAGAAGTTGGAGACTTAGGAGCAGAAGGACTGTTGTAGAGAGCAGAGGTAGGAGACTGAGGTCCAGAATGATTGTTACAGTGATCAGATGGTGTATTCTGGGGTTCAGAAGAAGTGTTACAGAGAGCAGAGGTTGGAGACTGGGGTGCAGAAGGACTGTTTCAGAGAGCAGAGTTTGGAGACTTAGGAGCAGAAGGACTGTTGTAGAGAGCAGAGGTTGGAGACTGAGGTCCAGAAGGATTGTTATGTAGATCAGAGGGTGGAGACTCGGGTGAAGAAGGAGTGTAACAGAGAGCAGAGTTTGGAGATTGGGGTGCAGAAAAATTGTTACCGAGAGCAGAGGTTGGGGACTGGGGTACAGAAAGACTGTTGAAGAGAGCATATTTTGGAGACTTAGGTGCAGAAGGACTGTTTCAAAGAACAGCGGTCGGAAACTAGAGTGCAGAAGAACCATTGCAGAGAGCAGAATTTGGAACCTGGAGAGAATAAGGATCATTGCAGAGAGCAGTTGTTGGACACTGGGGTGCAGAAGGACTGTTACAGGGAGCAGAGTTTAAGAATGGGTTGCAGAAGGGTCTTACAGAGAGCAGATTTTGGAGACTGAGTTGCAGAAGGACTTTTACAGAGAGTAGAGGCTTGAGACTTAGGAGCAGAAGGACTGTTGTAGAGAGTAGAGGTTGTAGACTGAGGTCCAGAATGATTGTTACAGGGATCAGAGGGTGGAGACTGGGGTTCAGAAGGAGTGTTACAGAGAGTAGAGGTTGGAGACTGGTGTGCAAAAGGACCATTGCAGAGAGCAGACGTGGCTACAGAGGTGCAGAAGGATTGTTACAAAGAGCACAGGTTGGAGACTGGGGTGCAGAAGGACGGTTGCAGATTGAAGAGTTTGGAGAATAAGATGAAGAAGGACTGTTGCAGGGAGCAGGTGTTGGAGACTTGGGTGCAGAATGACTGTTGCAGAGAGTAGAATTTGGAGACTGAGTTTCAGAAGGACTGTTACAGAGAGCAGAGTTTGGATACTGGGGTGCAGAAGAACTGACACAGAAAGCAGAGGTTGGAGACTCGGGTGCAGAAGTACCCTTACCGAGAGCAGAGATTGGAGAATGCAGTAAAAATGGACTGTTACAGAGAGCAGAGGTTGGAGACTGGGGTGGAGAATGACTGTTGCAGAGACCAGATGTTGGGGACTGGGGTGCAGAAGGACAGTTGCAGAAAGTAGAGGTTGCAGACTAAGTTGCAGAAGGACAGTTACACAGAGCACAGTTTGGAGACTAGGGTTCAGAAGGACTGATACAGAAAGCAGAGGTTGGAAACTCGGGTGCAATAGTACCCTTACATAGAGCAGAAGTTTGAAAATGCAGTACAGAAGGACTATTACAGAGAGCAGAGTGACTGTTGCAGAGAGCAGACGTTGCAGACTGAGTTGCCGAAAGACTGTCACAGAGGGCAGAGTTTGGAGACTGTGGTGCAAAACGACTGATACAGCAAGCAGATTTTTGGTACTGGGGTGTATAAGGACCCTAACGGAGAACAGAGGTTGCAGACTGCGGAACAGAAGGACTGTTTTAGAGAGCAGAGGTTGGAGACTGGTGTGCATAAAAACTGATGTAGAGAACAGATGTTGGAGACTGGGGTGCAGAAGTATCGTTGGGGCGAGCAGAGAATGGAAACTGGAGTGTAGAAGGACTGTTGCAGAGAGCAGATATTGGAGACTTGGGTGCAGAAAGATGATTTGGACGAACAGAGTATGGAGACTGGGGTTTAGAATGACTTTTGCAGAGAGCAGTTTTTGAAGACTGTATTGCAGAAAAACTGTTACAGAGAGCAGTGTTTGGAGACTGGGGTGCAGGACTGATACTGAGAGGAGAGGTTAGAGACTGGGGTGCAGAAGGGCTATGAAAGAGAGCAGAGTTTTGAGACTTAAGTGCAGAAGGCCTGTTACAGAGAGCAGAAGTTGGAGACTGGGGTGCATAAGGGCTATTAAAGAGAGCAGAGTTTTGAGACTTGGGTGCAGAAGGCCTGTTACAGAGAGCAGAGGTTTGAGAGTGGGCTGCAGAAGGACTGTTGCAGTAAGCAGAGTTTGGAGACTTAGGAGCAGAAGGACTGTTGTAGAGAGCAGAGGTTTGAGACTGAGGTACAGAAGGATTGTTACAGAGACCAGAGGGTGGAGACTGGGGTGAAGAAGGAGTGTAACAGAGAGCAGAGTTTGGAGACTTAGATGCAGAAGGACTGTTACAAATAGCAGCGGTCGGAAACTGGGGTGAAGAAGGACCATTGCAGAGAGCAGAAGTTGGAACCTGGGGAGAATAAGGATTGTTGAAGAGAGCAGATGTTAGACAGTTGGGTGTAGAAGGACTGTTACAGAGAGCAGAGTTTTTAGAATGGGTTGCAGAAGGATCTTACAGAGAGCAGATTTTGGAGACTGAGGTGAAGAAGGACTTTTACAGAGAGTAGAGGTTGAAGACTTAGGAGCATAAGGACTGTTGTAGAGAGAAGAAGGTTGGAGACTGAGGTCCAGAATGATTGTTACAAGATCAGAGGGTGGAGACTGGGGTGCAGAAAAAGTGTTACTGAGAGCGAAGTTTGGAGATTTGGATGCAGAAAACTGTTACCGAGAGCAGAGTTTGGAGACTGGGGTGCAGAAGGATCGTTGCAGAGAGCAGTGGTTTGAGACTGGGCTGTAGAAGGACTGTTGCAGAGAGAAGACTTTGGAGACTGAGGTTCAAATGGATTGTTACAGAGAGTAATTGTGGAGAATGGGGGGCAGAAGGACCATTACAGAGAGCAAAGGTTGGAGACTGAGGTGAGGAAGAACTTTTACAGAGAGCAGAGTTTGGATACTGGGGTGCAGAAGGACTGTTGCAGAGATCAGAGTTTGGAGACTGGGATGAAAAAGGATCTTCCAGAGAGCAGAGTTGGGAGACTGGTGTGCAGAAGGACTATTGCAGAGAGCAGAGTTTGGAGACTGAGGTGCAGAAGGATCGTTGCAGAGAGAAGAGGTTGGAGACTGGAGTGTAGAAGGACTATTACAGACAGCAGAGTTTGAAGACTGAGGTGCAGAAGGATCGTTTCAGAGAGTAGAGTTTGGAGACTGGGGTGCAGAAAGACCGTTACAGATTGCAGAGGTTGAATACTGAGGTTCAGAAAGTCTTTTACAGAGAGGAGAAGTTGCAGACTCGGGTGTCAAAAAATTCTTACAGAGAGCAGAGGGTGGAGACTGGGGTTCAGAAGGAGTGTTACAGAGAGCAGATTTTGGAGACTGGGGTGCAGAAAAACTGTTACTGAGAGCAAAGGTTGGAGACTGGGGTGCAGAAGGACCAGTGCAGATAGCAGAGGTGGCTACAGAGGTGCAGAAGGATTGTTACAAAGAGCAGAGTTTTGAGACTGGGGTGCAGAAGGACGGTTGCAGATTGAAGAGTTTGGAGAATAAGATGAAGAAGGACTGTTGCAGGGAGCAGGTGTTGGAGACTTGGGTGCAGAATGACTGTTGCAGAGAGTAGAATTTGGAGACTGAGTTTCAGAAGGACTGTTACAGAGAGCAGAGTTTGGATACTGGGGTGCAGAAGGACTGACACAGAAAGCAGAGGTTGGAGACTCGGGTGCAGAAGTACCCTTACCAAGAGCAGAGTTTGGAGAATGCAGTACAAATGGACAGTTACAGAGAGCAGAGGTTGGAGACTGGGGTGGAGAATGATTGTTGCAGAGAGAAGATGTTGGAGACTGGGGTGCAGAAAGACAGTTGCAGAAAGTAGAGGTTGCAGACTAAGTTGCAGAAGGACAGTTACACAGAGCACAGTTTGGAGACTAGGGTTCAGAAGGACTGATACAGAAAGCAGAGGTTGGAGACTCGGGTGCAGCAGTACCCTTACAGAGAACAGAAGTTTGAAAATGCAGTACAGAAGGACTATTACAGAGAGCAGAGTTTGGAGACTGGTGTGGAGAATTACCGTTGCAGAGAGCAGATGTAGGAGACTGGGGTGCAAAAGGACTGTTGCAGAGAGCAGAGGATGGAGATTGTGGTGCAGAAGGACTGTTACAGAGGGCAGAGTTTGGAGCCTGTGGTGCAGAACGACTGATACAGAAAGCGGATGTTGGGTACTGGGGTGCATAAGGACCCTAACGGAGAACAGAGGTTGAAGACTGTGGAACAGAAGGACTGTTTTAGAGAGCAGAGGTTGGAGACTGGTGTGCATAAAAACTGATGTAGAGAACAGATTTTGGAGACTGGGGTGCAGAAGTATCGTTGGGGCGAGCAGAGAATGGAAACTGGAGTGTAGAAGGACTGTTGCAGAGAGCAGAGTTTAGAGACTTGGGTGCAGAAAGATCATTTGGGCGAGCAGAGTATGGAGACTGGGGTTTAGAATGACTGTTGCAGAGAGCAGTTGTTGAAGACTGTGGTGCAGATAAACTATTACAGAGAGCAGTGTTTGGAGACTGGGGTGCAGGACTGATACTGAGAGCAGAGGTTAGAGACTGGGGTGCAAAAGGGCTATGAAAGAGATCAGAGTTTTGAGACTTGGGTGCAGAAGGCCTTTTACAGAGAGCAGAGGTTGGAGACTGGGGTTCAGAAGGACTGTTACAGACAGCAGAGGTTGGAGACTGAGGTGCAGAAGGATCGTTTCAGAGAGTAGAGTTTGGAGACTGGGGTGCAGAAAGACCGTTACAGATTGCAGAGGTTGAATACTGAGGTGCAGAAAGTCTTTTACAGAGAGGAGAAGTTGCAGACTCGGGTGTCAAAAAATTCTTACAGAGAGCAGAGGATGGAGACTGGGGTGCAGAAGGAGTGTTACAGAGAGCAGAGTTTGAAGATTGTGGTTCAGAAGAACTGTTACAGAGAGCAGAGTTTGGAGACTTAGGTGCAGAAGGATTTTTAAAGAGAGCAGAGATTGGAGACTTGGGTTCAGAAGGACTGTTGCAGAGAGCAGAGGATGGAGACTGAGGTGAAGAAGAATCGTTGAAGAGAGAAGAGGTTGGAGACTGGGTTGCAGAAAGCCTGTTACAGAGTGCAGAGTTTGAAGAGTGGGGTGAAGAAGGTCTGTTACAGAGAGCAGAGTTTTGAAACTCGGGTGCAGAAGCACTGTTGCATATAGCACAGTTTCGAGACTGGGTTGCAGAAGGATCTTATAGAGAGCATTTTGGAGTCTGAGGTTCAGAAGTTTTGTTACAGAGAGCAAAGTTTGGAAACTGGGGTGCAGAACAATTGGTGCAGAGAGCAGATTTTTCAGACTGAGGTGCAGAAGGACTGTTGTAGAGAGCAGATATTTGATCCTGGGGAACTGAAGTATCGTTGAAGAGAGCTCAGGTTGGAGACTGGGGTGCAGAAGGCCTGTTACAGAGAGCATAGGTTGAAGACTGGGGTGCAGAAGGCCTGTTACAGAGAGCAGATTTTAGAGACTGGGGTGCAGAAAGACTGTTACAGAGAGCAGAGTTTTAAGAATGGGTTGAAGAAGGATCTTACAGAGAGCAGAATTTGAAGACTGAGGTGCAGAAGAATCTTACGAAGAGCAGATTTTGGAGACTCAGGTGCAGAAGGACATTTATAGAGAGTAGAGTTTGGAGACTTAGGATCAGAGTGACTGTTGTAGAGAGCAGAGGTTGGAGACTGAGTTTCAGAAGGATTGTTATGGAGATCAGAGGGTGGAGACTGGGGTGCAGAAGGAGTGTAACAGAGAGCAGAGTTTGGAGATTGGGGTGCAGAAAAACTGTTACTGAGAGCAGAGGTTGGGGATTGGGGTACAGAAAGACTGCTGCAGAGAGCAGAGTTTGGAGACTTAGGTGCAGAAGGACTGTTACAAATAGCAGCAGTCGGAAACTAAGGTGCAGAAAGACCATTGCTGAGAGCAGATGTTGGAACCTGGGGAGAATAAGGATCGTTGCAGAGAGCAGACGTTAGACACTGGGGTGCAGAACGACTGTTACAGAGAGCAGAGTTTTAAGAATGGGTTGCAGAACAATCTTACAGAGAGCAGATTTTGGAGACTGAGGTGCAGAAGGACTTTTACAGAGAGTAGATGTTGGAGACTTAGGAGCAGAAGGACTGTTGTAGAGAGCAGAGGTTGGAGACTGAGGTCCAGAATGATTGTTACAGAGATCAGAGAGTGTAGACTGGGGTGCAGAAGGAATGTTACAGAGAGCTGAGTGTGGAGACTTGGGTGAAGAAGGAGTGTAACAGAGAGCAGACTTTGGAGATTGGAGTGCAGAAAAATTGTTACTGAGAGCAGAGGTTGGAGACTGAGGTCCAGAAGGATTGTTACAGAGATCAGAGTGTGGAAACTGGGGTGAAGAAGGAGTGTAACAGAGAGCAGAGTTTGGAGATTGGGGTGCAGAAAAATTGTTACCGAGAGCAGAGGTTGGGGATTGGGGTGCAGAAGGACTGTTGAAGAGAGCATATTTTGGAGACTTAGGTGCAGAAGGACTGTTACAAAGACAACGGTCGGAAACTAGGGTGAAGAAGGACCATTGCAGAGAGCAGAAGTTAGAACCTGGAGAGAATAAGAATTGTTGCAGAGAGCGGATGTTGGACGATGGGGTGCAGAAAGACTGTTACAGAGAGCAGAGTTTAAGAATGGGTTGCAGAAGGGTCTTAAAGAGAGCAGATTTTGGAGACTGAGTTGCAGAAGGACTTTTACAGAGTGTAGAGGTTTGAGACTTAGGAGCAGAAGGACTGTTGTAGAGAGTAGAGGTTGTAGACTGAGGTCCAGAATGATTGTTACAGGGATCAGAGGCTGAAGACTGGAGTGCAGAAGGAGTGTTAAAGAGAGCAGATTTTGGAGATTGGGGTGCAGAAAAACTGTTACTGCAGCAGAGGTTGGAGACTGGGGTTCCGAAGAACCATTGCAGAGAGCAAAGGTGGAGACAGAGGTGCAGAAGGATTGTTACAAAAAGCAGAGGTTGGAGACTGGGGTGCAGAAGGACGGTTGCAGTTAGAAAAGTTTGGAGAATGGGATGAAGAAGGACTGTTGCCGGGAGCAGGTGTTGGAGACTTGGGTGCAGAATGACTGTTGCAGAGAGTAGAATTTGGAGACTGAGTTTCAGAAGGACTGTTACAGAGAGCAGAGTTTGGATACTGGGGTGCAGAAGGACTGACACAGAAAGCAGAGGTTGGAGACTCGGGTGCAGAAGTACCCTTACCGAGAGCAGAGTTTGGAGAATGCAGTACAAATGAACTGTTACAGAGAGCAGAGGTTGGAGACTGGGGTGGAGAATGACTGTTGCAGAGAGCAGATGTTAGAGACTGTGGTGCAGAAGAACAGTTGCAGAAAGTAGAGGTTGCAGACTAAGTTGCAGAAGGACAGTTACACAGAGCACAGTTTGGAGACTAGGGTTCAGAAGGACTGATACAGAAAGCAGAGGTTGGAGACTCGGGTGCAGTAGTACCCTTACAGAGAACAGAAGTTTGAAAATGCAGTACAGAAGGAATATTACAGAGAGCAGAGTTTGAAGACTGGTGTGGAGAATTACTGTTGCAGAGAGCAGATGTAGGAGACTGGGGTGCAAAAGGAATGTTGCAGAGAGCAGAGGATGGAGATTGTGGTGCAGAAGGACTGTTGCAGAGAGCAGACGTTGCAGACTGAGTTGCAGGAGGACTGTTACAGAGGGCAGAGTTTGGAGACTGTGGTGCAAAACGACTGATACAGAAAGCAGATGTTGGGTACTGGGGTGCACACGGACCCTAATGGAGAACAGAGGTTGCAGAGTGCGGAACAGAAGGACTGTTTTAGAGAGCAGAGGTTGGAGACTGGTGTGCATAAAAACTGATGTAGAGAAGAGATGTTGGAGACTGGGGTGCAGAAGTATTGTTGGGGCGAGCAGAGAATGGAAACTGGAGTGTAGAAGGACTTTTGCAGAGAGCAGAATTTGGAGACTTGGGTTCAGAAGGATCATTTGGGCGAGCAGAGTATGGAGACTGGGGTTTAGAATGACTGTTTCAGAGAGCAGTTGTTGAAGACTGTGGTGCAGAAAAACTGTTACAGAGAGCAGTGTTTGGACACTGGGTTTCAGGACTGATACTGAGAGTAGAGGTTAGAGACTGAAGTGCAGAAGGGCTATGAAAGAGAGCAGAGTTTTGAGACTTGGGTGCAGAAGGTCTGTTACAGAGAGCAGAGGTTGGAGACTGGGTGCATAAGGGGTATTAAAGAGAGCAGAGTTTTGAGACTTGGGTGCAGAAGGCCTGTTACAGAGAGCAGAGGTTGGAGACTGGGGTTCAGAAGGACTGCTGCAGAGTGAAGTGTTTTTAGACTGGGGTGCAGAGGATTGTGGCAGAGAGCAGAGTTTGGAGACTGGGTTTCAGCAGGACTGTTACAGAGAGCAGAGGTTGAAGCCTGGCTTGCAGAACGACAGATACAAAAAGCATGTTTGGAGACTGGGGTTCAGAAAGAGTGATACAGAAAGCAGAGTTTGAATATGCTGTGCACATGGACCCTTAAAGAGAACAGAGGTTGGACACTGATTTACAGAGGGACTGTTACAGAGAGCAGAGGTTGGAGACTGGTGTGCAGAATAAGTGTTGTAGAGAACAGAGGTGGGAGACTCTTGTGCAGAAGGACCATTACAGAAAGCATAGGTTGGAGACTGGGTTTCATGAGGATCTCACAGAGAGCAGAGTTTAGACCCTGAGGTACAGAGGGACTGTTGCAGAGAGCAGAGGTTGGAGTTTGAGGTGCAGAAGGACTGTTACAGAGAGCAGAAGTTGGAGACTTCGGTGGAAAATACTGTTGCAGAGAGCAGAATTTAGAGACTGGGGTGAGGAATGACTGTTGCAGAGGGCAGAGGTTGAAGACTGGGGTGCAGAAGGACTGTTGCAGAGAGCAGAGTTTGCAGAGTGAAGTGCAAAAGGACTGTAACAGAGAGCAGAGGTTGGAGACTTGAGTGCAGAAGGACCCTTACAGAGAACAGAGGTTATGGACTGCGGTACAGAAGAACTGTTGTAGAGAACAAGGTTGGAGACTTGGGTGCAGAGGGACCATTGCAGAGAGCAAATTTTGGAGACTTGGGTGCCGAAGGTATGTTACAGAGAGTAGAGTTTGGAAACTGGGATTCGGAAAGATCTTACACAGAGGGAAGTTTGGACATTGGGGTGCAGAAAGATTGTTGCAGAGAGCAGACGTTAATGACTGGGTGCAGGACGATCGTTGCAGAGAGTAGATTATTGAGACTGGGGTATACCAGGAGTGTTCTAGAGAGCAGAGGTTGCAGACTGGGGTGCAGAAAGACTGTTTCAGAGAGCAGTTGTTGAGGACTGATGTGGAGAAAAACAGGGGTGCAGGACTTATACTGAGAGCAGATTTTGGAGACTGGGGTGCAGAAGGATCTTACAGAGAGCAGAATTTGGAGACTGACGTGCAGAAGGACTGTTACAGAGAGCAGAGGTTGGAGACTGTGGTGCAGAAGGACTGTTAAAGAGAGCAGAGTTCAGAAACTTCGGTTCAGAAGGCCTGTTACAGAGAGCAGAGGATGGAGACTGATGTGCAGAAGGCCTGTTAAAGAGACCAGAGTTTGGAGACTGGGGTGCTGTAGTACTGTTGCACAAAGCAGAGTTTGGAGACTTCTTTTCAATAGGATCATACAGAGAGCAGAGTTTGAAGACTGAGGTGCAGAAAGATTGTTACAGAGAGTAGATGTTGAAGACTGAGGTGTAGAAAGACCATTGCAGAGAGCAGAGGTTGGAGACTGAGGTGCAGAAGGACTGTTGCGGAGTGCAGAGGTCGGAAACTTGGGTGCAGAACAACTGTTGCAGAGAGCAGCGGTTGGAGATTGGGGTGCCGAAGGACTGTTGAAGAGAGCAGAATTAGGAGACTGAGGTGCATAAGGACTGTACAGAGAGCAGACATTGGAGAAAGAAGTGCAGAAAAACTGATACAGAAAGCAGAGGTTGGAGACTGGTGTGCATAAGGACAATTACAGAGAGAAGAGTTTAGAAACTGGAGTACAGAAAGACTGTTACAGAGAGCAGAGGTTGAAGACTGGGGTGGAGAAGGACTTTTGCAGAGATCAGATGTTAAAGTCTGTGGTGCAGAAGAACTGTTGCATAGAGGAAGTTGGAGACTGGTGTGCAGAAGGACTGTTGCAGAGAGTAGGGTTTGGAGACTGGGGTGCAGAAGAACTGTTGTGGAGAGAAGACGTTAGAGATTGGGGTGGAGATGGACTGTTGCTGAGAGCAGAATTTGGAGACAAAGGTGCAGAAAAACTGTTACAGAGAGCAGTGGTTAGAGACTTGAGTGCAGAAGTACTGATACAGAAAGCAGAGATTAGAGACTGGGGTTCAGAAGGACTGCTGTAGATAGCAGATGTTGGAGACTGGGGTGGAGAAAGACTGTTGCAGAGAGTAGCATTTGGAGATTAAGGTGCCACAGGACTGTTGCAAAGAGCAGAGGTTGGAGACTGAAGTTGAGAAGGACTGTTACTGAGAACAGAGTTTGGAGACTGGGGTGCAGAAGGACTGATACAGAAAGCAGAGTTTGGAAACTGGGGTGCAGAAGGACAAATGCAGAGAGCAGAGGTTTGAGACTGTGTTGCAAAAGGATCTTACTGAGAGCAGATGTTGGAAACTGAGGTGAAGAAGGACTGTTGCAGAGAGCAGAGGTTGGAGATTCGGGTGCAGCAGGACTTTTGCAGAGAGCAGAGGTTGGAGTCTGAGGTGCAGAAAGACTGATACAGAATGCAGAGTTTGGAGACTGGGGTGCAGAAGGACCATTACAGAGAGCAGAGTTTTGAGACTACAGTACAGAAGGACTGTTACAGAGAGCAGAGTTTGGAGAGTGAAGTATAGAAGCACTGTTACAGAGAGAAGAGGTTGGAGTATGTGGTGCAGAATAAGTGTTGTAGAGAACAGAGTTTGGAGACTCGGGTTCAGAAGGACCAATGTAGAAAGCAGAGGTTGGAGACTGGGTTTCAGAAAGATCTTACAGAGAGCAGAGGTTGGACACTGATGTGCAAGAGGACAGTTATGGCGAGCAGAGTATTGAGACTGCAGTACAGAGACTGTTACACAGAGCAGAGGTTGAAGAGTGGGGTGCAGAAAGACAGTTACAGAGAGCAAAGTTTTGAGACTGGGGTTAAGAAGAAATGTTGCAGAGAGCAGAGCTGGGATACTGAGGTGCAGAAGGACTGTTGCAGAGAGCAGAGTTTGGAGACTGAGGTGCAGAAAGACTGTTACAGAAAGCAGAGTTTGGAGACTGGGGTGCACAAGGACCATTGCAGAGATCAGAGTTTGGTAACTGAGGTGAAGGAGGATTGTGAAAGAGAACAGATGTTCGAGACTAGGGTGCAGAAGGACTGTTGCAGAAAGCAGAGTTCGGAAACTGGGGTTTAGAAGGACTGTTGCAGAGAGCAGAGGTTGGAGACTGGGGTGCAGAAGGACTTTTACATAGAGCAGAGTTTGGAGACAGGTTTACAGAAGGTACGTACAGAGAGCAGAGGTTTAAGACTGAGGTGCAAAAGGACTATTACAGAGAGCAGAGTTTTGAGACTGGGGTGCAGAACTGTTAAAGAGAGCAGAGGTTGGAGACTGGGGAGGAGAAGGACTGTTACAGAGAGCAGAGTGTGAGACTGGGGACCAGAAGGAATGTTACAGAGAGCAGAGTTTGGAAACTGGGGTACAGAAGGATTTTACAGAGAGCAGAGGTTTGATACGGGGGTGCAGAAGGACTGTTACAGAGAGCAGAGGTTGGAGACTGAGGTGCAGAATTACTGTTAAAAAAAGCAGAGTTTCGATACTGGGGTTCAAAAGGATTGTTGCAGAGAGAAGAGTTTTCACACTGAAGTAAAGAAGGACTGTTGCAGAGAGCAGATGTTGGAGACTGGGTGCAGAAGAATCGTTGCAGAGAGCAGAGGTTGGAGACTGGGGTGCAGAAGGATTTTGACAGAGAGCAGAGGTTTGAGCCTGGGGTGCAGAAGAACCATTGCAGAGATCAGAGTTTGGGAACTGAGGTTAAGTAAGATTGTTTCAGAGTACAGATGTTCGAGACTGTTGTGCAGAAGGACAGTTGCAGAGAGCAGAGTTTGGAGACTGGGGTGCAGAAGGACTATTACAAGGAGCATAGTTTGAAGACACGGTTGCAGAAACATTTTACAGAGAGAAGAGTTTGAAGACAGAGGTGCAACAGGACTGTTACAGAGAGCAGAGTTTGGAAACTGGGGTGCAGAAGGATCTTTGCAGAAGGCAGAGTTTGGAGACTGGGTTGCAGTAGGATCTTACAGACATCAGAGGTGGAAGACTGAGGTGCAGAAGGAATGTTACAGAGAGTAGAGTTTGCAGACTGAGGTGTAGAAAGACCATTCCAGAGAGCAGAGGTTGGAGACTGAGGTGCAGAAGGATTGTTACAGATAGCAAAGGCTGGAGACTGGGGTGCAGAAAGACTTTTGCAGATAGCAGAGTTTGGAGACTGGGGTGTAGAAGGACTGTTTCATGTAGCAGGTTTTGGAGACTTGAGTGCAGAAGGACCGTTGCAGAGAGATGAGTTTGGAGACTGAGGAGCAGAAGGACTGTAACAGAGAGAAGAGGTTAAAGACTGGGGTGCAGAAGGACTGATACAGAAAGCAGAGGTTGGAGATTGGGAATCAAATGGACTGTTACCGAAGGGAAATTTTGGAGACAGTAATACAGGAGGACTGTTACAGAGTGCAGAGGTTGGAGACTGTGGAAGAAAAGAACTGTTTCAGAGTGCAGATTTTGGAGACTGGGGTGGAGAAGACCTGTTTCAGAGTGCAGATGTTGGAGACTGGGGTGGAGAAGAAATTTTGAGGAGAGCATAGGTTGGAGACTCGGGTGCAGAAGAACTCTCGCAGAGAGCAGAGGTTGGAGACTGAGGTGCAGAAAGAATGTTACAGAGAGCAAAGGTTGGAGACTGGGGTGCAATTACTGATACAGAAAGCAGTGGTTGGATACTGGGGTGCAGAAGGACCGTTACAGAGAGCAGAATTTGGAGACTAGGGTACAGTAGAACTGTTGCAGAGAGCAGATGTTGGAGACTGTTTTTCAAAAGGACTTTTGCAGAGAGCAGAAGTTAGAGAATTGGGTGCAGAAGTAAGGTTGCAGATAGCAGAGGTTGGAGACAGAGGTGCAGAAGGACTGTTACACAGAGCTGAGGTTGGAAACAGTGGTACAGAAAGACTGATACAGAAAGCAGAGTTTTGAGACTGGAGTTCAGAAGGACCATTACAGAGTGTAGAGGTTAGAGACTGGGGAGCAGATGGACTGCTGCAGAGAACAGAGTTTGGAGACTGGGGAGCAGCAGGACCGGTGCAGAATGCTTAGTTTGGAGCCTGGGGTGTAGTAGGAATGTTACAGAAAACAGAGTTTTTAAACTGGCGTGCAAAAGATTCTGACAGAAAGCAGAGGTTGGAGACAGGCGTGCATAAGGACTGTTGAGGACTGGATACGCTGGAGACTGGCGTTCAGACAATCGTTGCAGAGAGCAGAGGTTGGAGACTTGGGTGCAGAAGGAGTTTTGTAGAGAGTAGACGTAGGAGAATGGGGTGCAGAAGGATCGTTTCAGACAGCAGAGGTTTGAGACTAGGGTACAGAAGGACTTTTACAGAGAGTAGAGCTGGAGACTGAGGTGCAGAAGGACCGTTGCAGGGAGCAGAGGTTAGAGACTGAGCTGCAAAAACACTGTTACAGAGAGTAGAGTTTGGATATTGGGGTGCAAAAGGTCTGTAACATAGAGCAGAGTTTGGAGACTG
This sequence comes from Ictidomys tridecemlineatus, assembly GCF_052094955.1. NCBI lineage: Eukaryota > Metazoa > Chordata > Mammalia > Rodentia > Sciuridae > Ictidomys > Ictidomys tridecemlineatus. The sequence continues at coordinate 19,024 of NW_027523796.1, read as the reverse complement.
GGGTGCAGAAGAACTGTTACAGAGAGCAGAGTTTTTAGACAAGGTTGCAGAAGGATCTTACGAGGAGCAGAGATTGTAGACCGAGGTGTAGCAGGACTGGTACAGAGAGCAGATGTTGCAGACTGAGGTGCAGAAGGACTGTTACAGAGAGTAGAGGTTGGAGACTGAGGTGCAGAAGGATCGTTGCAGAGAGCAGAGTTTTAAGACTGAGGTGCAGAAGGACTGTTTCAGAGAGCACATGTTGGAGACTGGGGTGCAGACGGACTTTTTTCAGAGTGCAGAGGGTGGAGACTGGGGTGCTGAAGGATCCCTGTAGAGAGCAGAGTTTAGATATGGGGGTGGAGAAGGATTTTTATAGAAAACAGACTTTGGAGACTCGGGTCTAGAAAGCCTGTTACAGAGAAAAGAGTTTGGATAAGGGGTGCAGAAGGAATGTTAAAGAGGACAGAGATTGGAGACTGGGATCCAGAAGGATCTTACTGAGAGCAGACGTTGGAGACTGAGGTGGAGAAAGACTGTTTAAGAGAGTAGAGGTGTGAGACTGAGATGCAGTAAGATTGTTACAGAGAGCATAGTTTGGAGACTGGGGTGCAGAAGGACTGTTGCAGACAGCAGAGTTTGGAGACTGGGGTGTAGTTGGACTGTTGCAGGGATGAGAAGTTGGAGACTGGGGTGCTGAAGGACTTTTGCAGAGAGCATATGTAGGAGACTGAGATGCAGAAGGACTGTTAGAGAGAGCAGAGGTTGGAGACTGGGTGCAGAAGGACTTATACAGAAAGAAGTGTTTGGAGACTGGGTTGCAGAAGGACCATTACAGAGAGCAGAGGTTGGAGTCTGCAGTACAGAAGAACTGTTACAGATTGCAGAGTTTGGAGACTGGGCGGAGAAGGACTGTTTCAGAGAGTAGATGTTGCAGACTGGGGTGCAGAAAAACTGTTGCATTGAACAGATGTTAAAGACTGGGGTGCAGAAGAAATGTTGCAGATAGCAGAGTTTGGAGACTGAGTTGATGAAGGACTGTTGCAGACAACAGAGGTTGGAGACTGCGGTGCAGAAGGACCATTGAAGAGAGCAGATCATGGAGACTAAAGTGCAGAAGGATTCTTACAGAGAGCAGAGGTTGGAGATTGGGGTGCAGAAGGCCTGTTACAGAGATCAGAGTTTGGAGACTGGGGTGCAGAAAGATCTTACAGATAGCAGAGTTTGGAGACAGGGGTGCACACGAACTGTTTCACAGAGCAGAGGTTGAATACTGGGTTGGAGGAGGATCGTTTCAGAGAGAAGACTTTGGAGACAGGGATTCAGAAGGCCTGTTTCAGAGAGAAGAGGTTGAAGACTAAGGTGCAGAAGACCTTTAACAGCGAGCAGAGGTTGAAGACTGGGGTGCAGAAGGACTGTTATAGAGAGTAGAGGCTTGAGACTGGGGTGCAGAAGGACTGTTGCAGAGAACACAGGTTGGAGACTGGCGTGCAGAAGGACAGTAGCAGAGAGCAGAGTTTTGAGCCTGGGGTGGAGAAAGAATGTTACAGAGAGCAGAGTTTGTAAACTGGGGTGCAGAAAGATCTTACAGAGAGAAGAGATTAAAGACTGGGTTGCAGAAGGACTGTTACAAAAAGCAGATTTTGGAGACTGGGGTGTAGAAGAATAGTTGCAGAGAGCAGACTTTTCAGACTGAGGTGAAAAAGGACTGTTTCAAAGAGCAGAAGTTGGAGACTAGGGTATGGAAAGACTTTGGCAGAGAGCAGAGGTTGGAGACTGGGTTGCAAAAGAATCGTTGCAGAGAGCAGAGGTTGGAGACTGGTGTGCCAAACGATTGTTACAGAGAAGAGAGGTTGGAAAATGGGGTGCAGAAGGACGATTGCAGAAAGCAGAATTTGGGGACTGAGGTGCAAAAGGATTGTTACAGAGAACAGAAGTTGGAGGACTGTTGCAGCGAGCAGAGGTTGGACACTGTGGTGCAGATATATCATTGCAGAGAGCAGAGGTTGGAGACCTTGGTGCAGACGGACTGTTACAAATAGCAGAGTTTGAAGACTGGGTAGCAGAAGGATCTTACAGAAAGCTAGGTTAGAGACTGAGGTGCAGAAGCACTGTTACAGAGAGTAGATGTTGTATTTTGAGGTGCAGAAGGACCGTTGCAGAGAGCACAGGTTTAAGAATGAGGTGCAGAAGAATTGATACAGAGAGAAGAGTTTGGAGTCTGGGGTGCAGAAAGACTGTTGCAGAGAGTAGAGGTTTTAGACTGGGGTGTAGAAGGACTGTTGCAGAGAGTAGAGGTGGGAGATTGGTATGCAGAATGATTGAAGCAGAGAGCAGAGGTTGTAGACTAAGGTGTAGAAGGACAGTTACACAGAGCAGAGATTGGAGACTGGGGTGCAGAAGGACTGATACAGAAAGCAGAGTTTGGAGACTCGGGTGCAGAAGGACGGTTACAGAGAGCAGGGTTGGAGACTGCAGTACAGAAGGACTTTTACAGATAGTAGAGTTTGGAGACTGGGGTGCAGAAGGATCCTTGCAGAGGCAGAGTTTGGAGACTGAGAAGCATATGGATCCATGCAGAGAGCAGAGGAGGAGATTGGGGTGCAGAAGGACTGTTACAGAGAGGAGAGGTTGGAGAATGTGGTGCAGGAGGATCTTTCAGAGAACTGAGGTTGGAGACTTGGGTGTAGAAGGACTGTTGCGAACAGCAGACTTTGGAGACAGGGGTGCAGAAGGATCGTTGCAGAGAGCAGAGGTTTCAGACTGAGGTTCAGAGGGACTGTAGCAGAGAGCAGATGTTGGAGACTTGGGTGCAAAAGGACTTTTGCAGAGAGCGCACATTGTAGACTGGGTTTAAGAAGGATCGTTGCACAGAGCAAAGGTTGGAGACTGGAAAGAAGAAGGACTCTTACAAAGAGCAGAGGTTGGAGACAGGTAGGAAGAATGCCTGTTACAGAGAGCAGAGTTTTTCGACTGTGGTGCAGAAGAAAATTACAGAGAGCAGAGGTTGGAGACTGAGGTGAAGAAGGACTGTTACAGAGAGCAGATGTCGGAGACTAGGGTGCATAAAAACTATTGCAGAGCAGAGTTTGTAGACTGAGGTGCAGAGGACTGATACAGAGAACAGAGTTTGGAGAATGTGGTGCAGAAAAATTGATACAGAAAGCAGAGGTTAGAGAATGTGGTGGATAAGGACCCTTACAGAGAACAGAGTTTGGACACTGAGGTGCAGAAGGACTGTTGCAGAGAGCAGAGGTTGGAGATTGGGGAGCTGATGGACTGTTGCAGAGAACAGAGGTTGGATTCTGAGGTGAAAAAGGACTGTTACAGAGAGCAAGGTTGGAGACTGGGGTGCAGAAAAACTGATAAAGAAAGCAAAAGTTGGAGACTGGGGTGCATAAGAACCGTTACAGAGAACAAAGTTTGGAGACTTCTTTACAGAAAAACTGTAACTGAGAGCAGATGTTGGAGACTGTGGGGCAGAAAGACTTATGCAGAGAACAGAGGTTGGAGACTGGGGTGCAGAAAGGCAATTGCAAAGAGCAGAGTTTGGAGACTGAGGTGCAGAAGGATTGTTAGAAAGCAGAGGTAGGATACTGGGGTGCAGAAGGAATGTTGCAGAGTGCAGAGTTCGGAGACTAAGGAGCAGAAAGTCTGTTGCATACAGCAGAGGTTGGAGACTGGGGTGCAGATGGACGGTTACAGAGAGCAGAGTTTGAAGCCTTGGGTGCAAAAGGTCTGATACACAGAGCAGAGGTTTGAGACTGATGTGCAGAAGGATCATTACAGAGAGCAGAGTTTGGAGACTGCGGTACAGAAGGACTGTTATAGAGAGTTGAGCTTGGAGACTGGTGTGCAGAAGGAATGCCACAAAGAGCAGAGTTTGGAAACTGGGGTGCAGAAGGATCTTATAGAGACCAGATGTTGGAGACTGGAGTGCAGAAGGACTTTTACAGAGAGTAGATGTTGGAGACTGGGGTGCAGAAGGATCTTTGCAGAGAGTAAAGGTTGGAGACATGGGTGTAGAAGGACTGTTGCAGAGAGCAGATGTTTGAGACTGGGGTGTAGAGGGACTTTTACAGAGAGCAGAGGTTGGAGACTGATGTGTAGAAGGACTTTTACAGAGAGCAGAGGTTGGAGACTGGAATGCAGAAGAACCATTACAGAGAGCAGAGTTTGGAGACTGTGGTACAGAAGGACTGTTTCGGACAGCAGAGTTTGGAGACTAGGGTGCAGAAGGACTATTTCAGAGAAAAGGTTTTGGAGACTTGGGTGCAGAATAAATTCTGTAGAGAGCAGAGGTTGTTGACTGAGGTGTAGAATGACTTTTACAGAGAGCAGAGGTTGGGTACTGGGGTGCAGAAGGATTTTACAGATAGCAGAGGTTGGAAACTGGGGTGCAAATGACTGTTGCAGAGAGCCGAGGTTGGAGACTGAGGTGCAGAAGGATCGTTGCAGAGAGAAGAGGTTGAAGACTGGGGTGCAGAAGTACTGTTACAGAGAGCAGAGGTTGGAGACTGGGGTCAGAAAGAAAGTTACAGAGAGCACAGTTTGGAGACTAGGGTGTAGAAGAAATGTTGCAGTTAGCAGAGATTGGAGATTGTGGTACAGAAGTAATGTTACAAAGAGCAGAGGGTCGAGACTGGGGTTCAGAAGGAATGTCACATAGAGCAGAGTTTGGAAACTAGGGTGCCGAAGGATCTTACAGAGAGCAGAGGCTGGGGACTGGGGTCATAAGGACTGTTGCAGAGAACAGACGTTGGAGACTGGGGTGCAGAAGGATCGTTGCAGAGAGCAGAGTTTGGAGACTGAGGTGCCGAAGGATCGCTACAGAGAGCAGAGATTAGAGACCGGGGTGCAGTAGGATAGCTACAGAGAGCATAGATTGGAGACTGGGGTGCCAAAGAAATGTTTCAGAGATCAGAGGTTGGAGACTGTGGTGCAGCAGGACTGTAGCAAAGAAAAGATGTTGGACACTGGGGTGGAGAAAGACTGTTGTAGAGAGCAGACGTTGGAGACTGAGATGCAGAAGGAATGTTGCAGAGAGCAGATGTTGAAGAGTGGTGTGTAGAAGGACGTTTGCAGAGAGCAGAGGCTGGAGACTGGGGTGCAGAAGGACTGTTGCAGAGAGCAGAGGTTGGGGGCTGAGGTGCAGAAGGACTGTTACAGAGAGCAGAGTTTTTAGACTGTGGTGCAGAATAACTGATACCGAAAGTAGAGTTCGGAGACTGGGGTGCAGAAGGACTCTTACACAGAGCAGTGTTTGTAGCCTGGGTGCAGAAGGACTGCTGCAGAGAACAGAGGTTGGATACTGGGGTGCAGAAGGGCCGTTTCAGAGAGATGAGGTTGGAGACTGAGGTGCATAATGACTGTTATAGAGAGCAAAGTTTGGAGAACGGGGTGCAGAAGAATCTTACAGGGAGCAGAGGTTGGAGACTGGGGTGCAGAAGGACTGCTGCAGAGAGAAGAGGTTGGAGACTGAGGTGCAGAAGAATCGTTGCAGAGAGAAGAGGTTTGAGACTGGAGTGCAGAAGGCCTGTTACAGAGAGCAGACTTTGGAGACTTAGTTACAGAAGTCCTGTTACAGAAAGCAGATGTTGGAGACTGGGGTGTAGAAGGATTGTTACAGATGGCACAGTTTGGAGACTGGGGTTTAGAAGGATTGTTGCAGAGAGCAGAGGTTTCAGACTGAGCCATAGAATGACTGTTACAGAGAGCAGAGGTTGGAGTCTGAGGTTCAGAAGGACTGTTTCCGAAAGCAGAGGTTCGCAATTGGGGTGCAGAAGGACGGTTATAGAGAGAAGAGGTTGGAGCCTGGGGTGCAGAAGTACGGTTATAGAGAGAAGAGTTTGGAGCCTGCGGTACAAAAGGACTGTTACAGAGACTAGTGTTTGGAGCCTGGTGTGCAGAAGGAGTGTTACAGAGAGCAGAGTTTGGAGATTGGGGTGCAGAAGAAATGTTACTGAGAGCAGAGGTTGGAGACTGGGGTGCAGAATGACTGTTTTAGAGAGCAGAGTTTGGAAACTGTGGTGTAGAAGGACTGTTGCAGAGAGCAGAGTTTGGAGTCTAGGGAGAAGAATTATCGTTGCAGAGAGCAGATGTTGGAGACTGGGGTGCAGAAGGACTATTAAAGAGAGCAGAGGTTGGAGACTGAGGTGCAGAAAGATCATTTCTGAGAGCAGAGGTTTGAGACTGGGGTGCAGAAGGACTGTTACAGATTGCAGAACTTGGAGACTGAGGTGCAGAAGGACTTTTAAAGAGAGGAGAGTTTGAGACTTGGGTGAAAAAGGATTCTTACAGAGAGCAGTGGATGGAGACTGGGGTGGAGAAGGATCGTTGCAGAGAACAGAGGTTGGAAAATGAGGTGCAAAAGGATCGCTACTGAGAGCAACGTTTGGAGACTGGGGTGCAGCAGGACAGTTACAGTGAGCACAGGTTGGAGACTGGTGTGCAGAAGAAATGTTGCAGAGAGCAGAGTTTGTAGACTGGGGTGCAGAAGTACTGTAGCAGAGAGCAGAGTTTGGAGACTGGTATGCAGAAGGACTGTTGCAGAGAGCAGAGGTTGGAGACTGCGGTGCAGAAGGCCTTTTACAGAGAGCATTGGTTGGAGACTGAGGTTCAGAAGGATCCTTACAGAGAGAAGAGGTTGGATACTGAGGTGCAGAAGGACTGTTAAAAATAGCAGAGGTTGGATACTGAGTTGCAGAAAGATTTTTACAGAGAGCAGAGGTTAGAGACTGAGGTGCAGAAGGACTGTTCCAGAGATCAGAGTTTGATGCTTGGGGTGCAGAAGTATCGTTGCAGAGAGAAAAGTTTGGAGACTGAGGTGCAGAAGCACTTACAGAGAGCAGAGTTTGGAGACTGGGGTTCAGAAAGACAGTTACAGAGAGCACAGGTTGGAGACTGGGGTGCAGAATAAATGTTGCAGAGAGCATAGATTTGAGACTGGGGTGCAGAAGCACTGTTGCAGAGAGCAGAGGTTGGAGACTGAGGTGCAGAAGGACTGTTACAGAGAGCAGAGGTTGGAGACTGGGTTTCAGAGCGACTGATACACAAAGCAGAGTTTGGAGACTGCGGTATAGAAAGACTGTTACAGAGAGCAGAGGTTGGAGAATGGGGTGCAGAAGGACTGTTGCAGAGAACAGAGGATGGAGACTGGGGTGCAGGAGAACCGGTGCCAGAGAGCAGAGTTTTGAGACTGAGGTGCAGAAGGTTTGTTACAGAGAGCAGAGGTTGAATACTGGGGTGTACACGGACTGTTAAAGAGAGCATAGTTTGGAGACTGGGGTGCAGAGGGATCTTAGAGGGAGCACACGTTAGAACTGATGGCAGAAGGACTGTTGCAGATAGCAGAGTTTGGAGACTGAGGTGCAGAATGGTCGTTTCAGAGAGAAGAGGTTGGAGACTGGGGTGAAGAAGGCCTGTTAAAGAGAGCAAAGTTTGGAGACTGGGGTGCAGACGTACTGTAGCAGAGAGCAGAGGTTGGAGACTGAGGTGCAGAAGGAGTGTTAAAGAGAGCAGAATTTAGAGACTGAGGTGCAAAAGGATTGGTACAGTGAGAAGAGGTTGGAGACTGAGGTGTAGAAGGACTGTTACAGAGAGCAGAGGTTGGAAACTGTGGTACAGAAGGATCTTTCCAGAGAGCAGAGGTTGGATACTGAGGTGTAGAAGGACAGTTACATAGAGCACAATTTGTAGACAGAGGTAAGAGAACAGTTACAAAGAGCACAGTTTGGAGAGTGCGGTGCCGAAGAAATGTTGCAGTTAGCAGAGATTGGGACTGTGGTACAGAAGTACTGTTAGAAAGAGCAGAGGCTAGAGACTGAGGTGCAGAAGGAATGTCACAGAGAGCAGAGTTTGGAAACTGGGGTGCAGAAGGATCTTACAAAGAGCAGAGGCTGGAGACTGGGTTCAGAAAGACTGTTACAGAGAACAGACGTTGGAGACTGGGGTGCAGAAGGATCGTTGCAGAGAGCAGAGGTTGGAGACTGGGGTATAGAAGGATTGTTGCAGAGAGTAGAAGTTGGAGACTGGGGTGCAGAAGGACTGTTGCAGATAGCACAGTTTCGAGACTGGGTTGCAGAAGGATCTTACAGAGAGCATTTTGGAGACTGAGGTTCAGAAGGTCTGTTACAGAGAGGTTGGAAACTGAGGTGCAGAAGGATTGTTGCAGAGAGCAGAGGTTGGAGACTGGGGTGTAGAAGGACTGTTGCTGAGAGCAGAGGTTGGAGGCTGAGGTGCAGAAGGATCGTTGCAGAGAGAAGAAGTTGGAGACTGGGGTCCAGAAGACATGTTACACAGAGCAGAGGTTGGAGACTAGGGTGCAGAAGGATTGGTTCAGATAGCACATTTTGGAGACTGGGGTGCAGAAGGAATGCTTCAGAGAGCAGAGGTTTCAGATTGAGGCTTAGAGGACTGTTACAGAGAATAGAGTTTGCAATCTTAGGTAGAGAAGGACTGTTACAGAACTTAGAGGTTGGCAACTGGGGTGCCGAAGGACCATTATAGAGAGAAGAGCTTGGAGACTGAGTAAAGAAGGACTTTTAGAGACAGCAGAGTTTGGAGATTTTGGTGCAGAACGACCGATGTAGAGAGCCCACTTTGGAGACTAGCGTGCAGAAAAACTGTTACAGAGAGCAGACGTTGGAGACTGAAATGCAGAAGATTGTTAGAGAGAGCATAGGTTGGAGACTGGAGTACAGAAAGACCATTAAGAGAGCAAAGGTTGGAGACTGAGGTGCAGAAGGACTTTTACAGAGAGCACAGGTTGGATACTGAGGTGCAGAAGGACTGTTACAGAGAGCAGAGGTTGGAGAAAGGGGTGCAAAAGAATCTTACAGAGAGCAGATTCTGGAGACTGGGGTGCAGAAGGACTGTTGCAGAGAGCAGAGGTTGGAGACCGAGGTGCAGAAGGATCATTGCAGAGAGAAGAGTTTGAAGACTGGGATGCAGAAGGACTGTTACAGAGAGCAGAGGTTTGAGATTGGGGTGCAGAAGAATTGTTACAGAGAGCAAAGTTTGAAGATTGGCGTGCAGAAAGCCTGTTACAGAGAGCAGAGGTTGGAGACTGAGGTGCAGAAGGAGTGTTAAAGAGAGCAGAATTTGGAGACTGAGGTGCAGAAAGATTGATACAGGGAGAAGAGTTTGGAGACTGAGGTGTTACAGAGAGCAGAGTTTGGAAACTGGTACAGAAGGATCGTTCCAGAGAGCAGAGGTTGAAAACTGAGATGCAGAAAGATAGTTGGAAAGAGCAGAGGTTGGAGAGACTGAGGTGTAGAAGGACAGTTACACAGAGCACAGTTTGTAGACAGGGGTAAGTGAACAGTTACGAAGAGCACAGTTTGTAGAGTGAGGTACAGAAGAAATGTTGCAGTTAGCAGAGATTGAGACTGCGGTACAGAAGTACTGTTACAAAGAGCGGAGGCTAGAGACTGAGGTGCAGAAGGAATGTCACAGAGAGCAGAGTTTGGAAACTGGGGTGCAGAAGGATCTTACAAAGAGCAGAGGCTGGAGACTGGGGTCAGAAAGACTGTTACAGAGAACAGACATTGGAGACTGGGGCGCAGAAGGATCGTTGCAGAGAGCAGTGGTTGGAGACTAAAGTATAGTAGGACTGTTGCAGAGAGTAGAGGTTGGAGACTGGGGTGCAGAAGGACTGTTGCAGATAGCACAGTTTCGAGACTTGGTTGCAGAAGGATCTTACAGAGAGCATTTTGGAGACTGAAGTTCAGAAGGTCTGTTACAGAGAGGTTGGAAACTGGGGTGCAAAAGGATTGTTGCAGAGAGCAGCGTTTTCAGACTGAGGTGCAGAAGGACTGCTTCACAGAGCAGATATTAGATCCTTGGGTGCAGAAGGACTGTTAAAGAGAGCATAGTATGGACTCTGGGGTGCAGAAGGATCGATGCAGAGAGCAGAGGTTGGAGATTTGGGTGCAGAAGGTCTGTTAAAGAGAGCAGAGTTATAAGACTGGGTGCAGAAGGCCTGTTACAGAGTTAGAGTTTAGAGACTGAGGTGCAGAAGGAGTGTTAAAGAGAGCAGAATTTGGAGACTGAGGTGCAGAAGGATTGGTACAGGGAGAAGAGATTGGAGACTGAGGTGTAGAAGGACTGTTACAGAGAGCAAAGTTTGGAAACTGTGGTACAGAAGGATCGTTCCAGAGAGCAGAGGTTGGAAACTGAGGTACAGAAAGATAGTTGGAAAGAGCAGAGGTTGGAGACTGAGGTGTAGAAGGACACTTACACAGAGCACAATTTGTATACAGGGGTAAGAGAACAGTTACAGAGAGCACAGTTTGGAGAGTGGGTGCAGAATAAATGTTGCAGTTAGCAGAGATTTAGACTTCAGTACAGAAGTACTGTTACAAAGAGCAGAGGCTAGAGACTGAGTTGCAGAAGGAATGTCACAGAGAGCAGAGTTGGAAACTGGGGAAACTGCAGAAGGATCTTACAAAGAGCAGAGGCTGGAGACTGGGGTCAAAAAGACTGTTGCAGAGAACAGACGTTGGAGACTGGGGTGCAGAAGGATCGTTGCAGAGAGCAGAGGTTGGAGACTGGGGTATAGAAGGACTGTTGCAGAGAGTAGAGGTTGGAGACTGGGGTTCAGAAGGACTGTTGCAGATAGCTCAGTTTCGAGACTGGGTTGCAGAAGGATCTTACAGAGAGCATTTTTGAGACTGAAGTTCAGAAGGTCTGTTACAGAGAGGTTGGAAACTGGGGTGCAAAAGGATTGTTGCAGAGAGCAGCGTTTTCAGACTGAGGTGCAGAAGGACTGCTTCACAGAGCAGATATTAGATCCTTGGGTGCAGAAGGACTGTTAAAGAGAGCATAGTATGGACTCTGGGGTGCAGAAGGATCGATGCAGAGAGCAGAGGTTGGAGATTTGGGTGCAGAAGGTCTGTTAAAGAGAGCAGAGTTATAAGACTGGGGTGCAGAAGGCCTGTTACAGAGTTAGAGTTTAGAGACTGAGGTGCAGAAGGAGTGTTAAAGAGAGCAGAATTTGGAGACTGAGGTGCAGAAGGATTGGTACAGGGAGAAGAGATTGGAGACTGAGGTGTAGAAGGACTGTTACAGTGAGCAAAGTTTGGAAACTGTGGTACAGAAGGATCGTTCCAGAGAGCAGAGGTTGGAAACTGAGGTACAGAAAGATAGTTGGAAAGAGCAGAGGTTGGAGACTGAGGTGTAGAAGGACACTTACACAGAGCACAATTTGTATACAGGGGTAAGAGAACAGTTACAGAGAGCACAGTTTGGAGAGTGGGTGCAGAATAAATGTTGCAGTTAGCAGAGATTTAGACTTCAGTACAGAAGTACTGTTACAAAGAGCAGAGGCTAGAGACTGAGTTGCAGAAGGAATGTCACAGAGAGCAGAGTTTGGAAACTGGGGAACTGCAGAAGGATCTTACAAAGAGCAGAGGCTGGAGACTGGGGTCAAAAAGACTGTTGCAGAGAACAGACGTTGGAGACTGGGGTGCAGAAGGATCGTTGCAGAGAGCAGAGGTTGGAGACTGGGGTATAGAAGGACTGTTGCAGAGAGTAGAGGTTGGAGACTGGGGTTCAGAAGGACTGTTGCAGATAGCACAGTTTCGAGACTGGGTTGCAGAAGGATCTTACAGAGAGCATTTTTGAGACTGAGGTTCAGAAGGTCTGTTACAGAGAGGTTGGAAACTGGGGTGCGGAAGGATTGTTGCAGAGAGCAGCGTTTTTAGACTGAGGTGCAGAAGGACTGTTCTACAGAGCAGATATTCGATCCTGGGGTGCAGAAGGACTGTTAAAGAGAGCAGAGTATGGACTCTGGCGTGCAGAAGGATCGATGCAGAGAGCAGAGGTTGGAGATTTGGGTGCAGAAGGCCTGTTAATGAGAGCAGAGTTATAAGACTGGGGTGCAGAAGGCCTGTTACAGAGAGTAGAGTTTAGAGACTGGGGTGCAGAAGGACTGTTACAGAGAGCAGAGTTTGGAGAATTGGTTGCAGAAGGATATTACAGAGAGCAGAGTTTGGAGACTGACGTGCTGAAGGACTTTTACAGAGAGTAGAATTTGAAGACTTAGGAGCAGAAGGAACGTTGTAGAGACCATAGTTTGGAGACTGATGTCAAGACGGATTGTTACTGAGATCAGAGGGTGGAGACTGGAGTGCAGAAGAAGTGTTACAGAGAGCAGAGTTTTGAGACTGGGGAGCAAAAGAACTGTTACCGAGAGCAGAGGGTAGAGACTGGGGTGCAGAGGACTGTTGCAGAGAGTAGAGGTTGGAAAATGAGGTGCAGAAAGATCGTTGCAGAGAGAAGAGTTTGGAAACTGGAGTGCAGAAGGCCTGTTACAGAGAGGAGAGTTTCGAAACTGGAGTGCAGAAGGCCTTTTACAGAGAGCAGAGGTTAGAGACTGGGGTGCAGAAGGACTGTTACAGATAGCAAGTTCGGAGACTGGGGTACAGAAGGATCGTTGCAGAGAGCAGAGGTTTTAGACTGAGGTGCAAAAGGACTGCTACAGAGAGCATAAGTTGCAGTCTGAGGTGCAGAAGGACTATTCAGAAAGAAGAGGTTGGCAATTGGGGTGCAGAAAGACTGTTACATAGAGAAGAGGTCAGAGACTGCGGTACAGAAGGACTGTTACAGAGAGCAGAGTTTGGAAACTGGGGTGCAGAAGGACAATTGCAGGGAGCAGAGGATGGAGCCTTGGGAGAAGAAGGATCATTGCAGAGAGCAGATATTGGAGAATGGGTTTCAGAAGGACTGTTCCAGAGAGTAGAGGTTGGAGACTGAGGTGCAGAAGGATCGTTACAGAGATCAGAGTTTGGAGACTGAGGTGCAGAAGGACTTTTATAGAGAACAGAGGTTGGAGACTGGGGTGCAGAAGAATTCTTACAGAGAGCAGAAGATGGAGACTCGGGTGCATAAGGAGTGTTACAGAGAGCAGAGTTTGGAGATTCTGGTTCAGAAGAACTGTTAAAGAGAACAGAGTTTTTAGACTGGTGTTCAGAAGGATTGTTACAGAGTGCAAAGGTTTGATTCGGGTGCAGCAGGACTTTCACAGAGAGTATAGCTTGGGGATTGGTGTGCAGAAAAACTGTTACAGAGAGCAGAGGTTGGAGACTGCGGTGCAGAAGGCCTGTTACAGAGAGCATTAGTTGGAGACTGAGGTTCAGAAGGATCCTTACAGAGATCAGAGGTTGGATACTGAGGTGCAGAAGGACTGTTAAAGAGAGCAGAGGTTGGATACTGAGTTGCAGAAAGATTGTTACAGAGAGCAGAGGTTAGAGACTGAGGTGCAGAAGGACTGTTCCAGAGAGCAGAGTTTGATGCTTTGGGTGCAGAAGTATCGTTGCAGAGCGAAGAGGTTGAAGACTGAGGTGCAGAAGCACTTACAGAGAGCAGAGGTTGGAGACTGGTGTTCAGAAAGACAGTTACAGAGAGCACAGGTTGGAGACTGGGGTGCAGAAAAAATGTTGCAGAGAGCATAGATTTGAGACTGGGGTGCAGAAGCACTGTTGCAGAGTGCAGAGGTTGGAGACTGAGTTGCAGAAGGACTGTTAAAAAAGCACAGGTTGGCAACTGGTTTTAGAACTACTGATACACAAAGCAAAGTTTGGAGACTGCGGTATAGAAGGACTGTTACAGAGAGCAGAAGTTGGAGACTGGGGTGCAGAGCAACCGTTCCAGAGAGCAGAGTTTTGAGACTGAGGTGCAGAAGGTTTGTTACAAAGAGCAGAAGTTAAATACTGGGGTGCAGACAGACTGTTACAGAAAGCAGACTTTGGTGACTGGGGCGCAGAGGGATCTTAGAGAGAGCAGACTTTGGAGATTGATGGCAGAAGGACTGTTGCAGATAGCAGAGGTTGGAGACTGAGGTGGAGAATGGTCGTTTCAGAGAGAAGAGGTTGGAGACTGGTGTGAAGAAGGCCTGTTACAGAGAGCAGAGGTTGGAGACTTGGGTGCTGAAAGCCTGTTACAGAGAGCAGATGTTGGAGACTGGGGTGTAGAAGGACTGTTATAGATAGCACAGTTTACAGACTGGGTTGCAGAAGGATATTATAGAGAGCAGAGCTTGGAGACTGAGGTGAAGAAGGATTGTTACAGAGAGCAGAGTTTGGGATCTGGGGTGCAGAAGGATCTTACAGAGAGCAGAGATTGAAGACTGGGGTGCAGAAGGACTGTTACAGAGAGCAGAGGTGGGAGACTGAGATGCAGAAGGACTGTTACAGAAAGCAGATTTTAGAGACTGGGGTGTAGAAGAATAGTTGCAGAAAGCAGACTTTTCAGACTGAGGTGAAAAAGGACTGTTTCAGAGAGCAGATGTTGGAGACTGGGGTGTAGAAAGACTTTTGCAGAGAGCACAGGTTGGAGACTGGTGTGCAAAACGATTGTTACAGAGAGGAGAGGTTGAAAATGGGGTGCAGAAGGACGATTGCAGAAAGCAGAATTTGGGGACTGAGGTGCAAAAGGATTGTTACAGAGAACAGAAGTTGGAGGACTGTTGTAGCGAGCAGAGGTTGGACACTGTGGTGCAGAAATATCATTGCAGAGAGCAGAGGTTAGAGACCTTGGTGCAGACGGACTGTTACAAATAGCAGAGTTTGAAGACTGGGTAGCAGAAGGATCTTACAGAAAGCTAGGTTAGAGACTGAGGTGCAGAAGCACTGTTACAGAGAGTAGAGGTTGTATTTTGAGGTGCAGAAGGACCGTTGCAGAGAGCACAGGTTGGAGAATGAGGTGCAGAAGAATTGATACAGAGAGCAGAGTTTGGAGACTGAGGTGCAGAAGGTTTGTTACAAAGAGCAGAAGTTAAATACTGGGGTGCAGATGGACTGTTACATAGAGCAGAGTTTGGAGACTGGGGTGCAGAGGGATCTTAGAGAGAGCAGACTTTGGAGACTGATGGCAGAAGGACTGTTGCAGATAGCAGAGGTTGGAGACTGAGGTAGAGAATGGTCGTTTCAGAGAGAAGAGGTTGGAGACTGGGGTGAAGAAGGCCTGTTACAGAGAGCACAGGTTGGAGACTTGGGTGCTGAAAGCCTGTTACAGAGAGCAGATGTTGGAGACTGTGGTGTAGAAGGACTGTTACAGATAGCACAGTTTATAGACTGGGTTGTAGAAGGATATTATAGAGCAGAGTTTGGAGACTGAGGTGAAGAAGGATTGTTACAGAGAGCAGAGTTTGGGATCTGGGGTGCAGAAGGATCTTACAGAGAGCAGAGATTGAAGACTGGGGTGCAGAAGGACTGTTACAGAGAGCAGAGGTGGGAGACTGAGATGCAGAAGGACTGTTAGAGAAAGCAGATTTTGGAGACTGGGGTGTAGAAGAATAGTTGCAGAGAGCACACTTTTCAGACTGAGGTGAAAAAGGACTGTTTCAGAGAGCAGATGTTGGAGACTTGGGTGTAGAAAGACTTTGGCAGAGAGCAGAGGTTGGAGACTGGTGTGCAAAACGATTGTTACAGAGAGGAGAGGTTGAAAAATGGGGTGCAGAAGGACGATTGCAGAAAGCAGAATTTGGGGACTGAGGTGCAAAAGGATTGTTACAGATAACAGAAGTTGGAGGACTGTTGCAGCGAGCAGAGGTTGGACACTGTGGTGCAGAAATATCATTGCAGAGAGCAGAGGTTGCAGACCTTGGTGCAGACGGACTGTTACAAATAGCAGAGTTTGAATACTGGGTAGCAGAAGGATTTACAGAAAGCTAGGTTAGAGACTGAGGTGCAGAAGGACTGGTACAGAGAGTAGAGTTTGTATTTTGAGGTGCAGAAGGACCGTTGCAGAGAGCACAGGTTGAAGAATGAGGTGCAGAAGAATTGATACAGAGAGAAGAGTTTGGAGACTGGGGTGCAGAAAGACTATTGCAGAGAGTAGAGGTTTTAGACTGGGGTGTAGAAGGACTGTTGCAGAGAGTAGAGGTGGGAGATTGGGGTGCAGAATGATTGAAGCAGAGAGAAGAGGTTTTAGACTAAGGTGTAGAAGGACAGTTACACAGAGCAGAGATTGGAGACTGGGGTGCAGAAGGACTGATACAGAAAGCAGAGTTTGGAGACTCGGGTGCAGAAGGACGGTTACAGAGAGCAGGGTTGGAGACTGCAGTACAGAAGGAATTTTACAGATAGTAGAGTTTGGAGACTTGGGTGAAGAAGGATCATTGCAGAGAGCAGAGTTTTGAGAGTGAGAAGCAGAAGGATCCATGCAGAGAGCAGAGGAGGAGATTGGGGTGCAGAAGGACTGTTACAGAGAAGAGAGGTTGGAGAATGTGGTGCAGGAGGATCTTTCAGTGAACTGAGGTTGGGGACTTACGTGTAGAAGGACTGTTGCAGAGAGCAGATGTTTGAGACTGGGGTGTAGAGGGACTTTTGCAGAGAGCAGAGGTTGGAGACTGATGTGTAGAAGGACTGTTACAGAGAGCAGAGGTTGGAGACTGGAGTGCAGAAGAACCATTACAGAGAGCAGAGTTTGGAGACTGTGGTACAGAAGGAATGTTTCAGACAGCAGAGTTTGGAGACTAGTGTGCAGAAGAACTATTGCAGAGAAAAAGGTTTTGGAGACTTGGGTGCAGAAGAAATTCTGCAGAGAGCCGAGGTTGGAGACTGAGGTGTAGAATGACTTTTACAGACAGCAGAGGTTGGGTACTGAGGTGCAGAAGAATCTTACAGAGAGCAGAGGTTGGAAACTGGGGTGCAAAGGACTGTTGCAGAGAGCAGAGGTTGGAGACTGAGGTGCAGAAGGATCCTTGCAGAGAGAAGAGGTTGAAGACTGGGGTGCAAAAGTACTGTTACAGAGAGCAGAGGCTGGAGACTGGGGTCATAAGGACTGTTGCAGAGAACAGACGATGAAGAATGGGGTGCAGAAGGATCGCTGCAGAGAGCAGAGGTTGGAGACTGAGGTTCCGAAGAAATGTTTCAGAGAGCAGAGGTTGGAGACTGTGGTGCTGAAGGACTGTAGCAAAGAAAAAATGTTGGACACTGGGGTGTAGAAAGACTGTTGTAGAGAGCAGACGTTGGAGACTGAGATGCAGAAGAAATGTTGCAGAGAGCAGATGTTGGAGAGTGGTGTGTAGAATGACTTTTGCAGAGAGCAGAGGCTGGAGACTGGGGTGCAAAAGGACTGTTGCAGAGAGCAGAGGTTGGAGACTGAGGTGCAGAAGGAGTGTTACAGAGAGCAGAGTTTTTAGACTGCAGTGCAGAATAACTGATACCGAAAGTAGAGGTTGGAGACTGGGGTGCAGAAGGACTGTTACAGAGAGCAGAGTTTGTAGCCTGGGTGCAGAAGGACTGCTGCAGAGAACAGAGGTTGAATACTGGGGTGCAGAAGGGCCGTTTCAGAGAGATGAGGTTGGAGACTGAAGTGCATAATGACTGTTATAGAGAGCACAGTTTGGAGAACGGGGTGCAGAAGAATCTTACAGAGAGCAGAGGTTGGAGACTGGGGTGCAGAAGGACTGTTGGAGAGAGCAGAGGTTGGAGTCTGAGGTGCAGAAGAATCGTTGCAGAGAGAAGAGTTTTGAGACTGGAGTGCAGAGGGCCTGTTACAGAGAGCAGACTTTGGAGACGGAGTTGCAGAAGTCCTGTTATAGTGAGCAGATGTTGGAGACTGGGGTGCAGAACGATTGTTACAGATGGCACAGTTTGGAGACTGGGGTTTAGAAAGATTGTTGCAGAGAGCAGAGATTTCAGACTGAGGCATAGAATGACTGTTACAGAGAGCAGAGGTTGGAGTCTGAGGTGCAGAAGGACTGTTTCCGAAAGCAGAGGTTCGCAATTGGGGTGCAGAAGGACGGTTATAGAGAGAAGAGGTTGGAGACTGTGGTACAGAAGGACTGTTACAGAGACTAGAGTTTTGAGACTGGGGTGCAGAAGGACTGTTACAGAGAGCAGACGTTAAAGACAGAGGTGCAGAAGGATTGTTAGAGAGAGCAAAGATTGGAGACTGCGGTGTAGAAGGACCATTACAGAGAGCAAAGGATGGATACTGAGGTGCAGAACGACTTTTACAGAGAGCAGAAGTTGTAGACTGAGGTGCAGAAGGGTCATTGCAGAGAGAAGAGTTTGGAGACTGGGGTGCAGAAGGACTGTTACAGAAAGCAGAGGTTGGCAATTGGGGAGCAGATGGATCGTTACAAAGAGAAGAGGTTGGAGAATGCAATACAAAAGTACTTTTAAAGAGAGCAGACTTTGGAGACTGGGTAGAGGAAGGATCGTTGCAGAGAGCAGATTTTGGAGACTGGGGTGCAGGAGGACTGTAACAAAGAGATCAGGTTGGAGACTGGGGTGCAGAAGAAATGATGCAAAGAGCAGAGTTTGGTGACGTGGGTGCAGAAGGACTGATACAGAGAGCAGAAGCTGGAGACTGGGTTTCAGAAGGATCGTTGCAGAGAGCAGAGGTTGGAAACAAAGGTGCAGAAAAATTGTTACACAGCGCAGAGTTTGGTTACTGGTTGTCAAAGGACTGCTGCAGAGAGCAGAGGTTTGAGACTGAGGTACAAAAGGACTGATACAGAGAGCAGATGTTGGAGACTGGGGTGCAGAAGTACTGTAGCAGAGAAAAGAGTTTGGAGACTGGGGTGCAGAAGGACTGTTGCAGAGAGCAGAGGTTGGAGACTGGGGTGCAGAAGAAGTGTTGCAGAGAAAAGAGTGTGGAGACTGGGGTGCAGAACAACCGTTGCAGAGAGCAGAGGTTGGAGACTGAGGTGCAGAAGGATTGTTACAGATAGAATTTGTTGGAGACTGGGGTGCAGAAGGACATTTGCAGAGAGCAGAGGTTTTAGACTGAGGTGAAGAAGGATCGTTATAGAGAGAAGAGGTTGGAGACTGGGGTGCAGAAGGACTGTTACAGAGAGCAGAGATTGGAGACTGGATTGCAGAAGGACTTTTACGGATCGCACAATTTCGAGACTCAGTTGCAGAAAGATCTTACAGAGAGCATTTTGGAGACTGTGGTTCAGAAGGACTTTTAAAGAGAGCAAAGTTTGGAAACTCGGGTGCAGAAGGATCTTCGCAGAGAGCACATTCTTCAGACTGAGGTGCAGAAGGACTGTTTCAGAGAGCAGATGTTGGATCCTGGGGTGCAGAAG
>NW_027523795.1:0-40863 GCF_052094955.1 Ictidomys tridecemlineatus | reverse complement strand
AAAAATGTTCACTGAGATTTCATGCAACTCGTAGTTTTTTGGAAGCTTTGCAACCTCTTTCTTTGAAAGTGATTTTCACCAGTCTCTGCTTAGGGCTACATCAACAGCAAACAAACCATAAAGATAGAACTTGAAATTGCTTTATTGTGTCAAGTTTCAAAAAGCTAGCACAAACGGTGTTTCATTTAGCGTTCCAAATACATGTATACCTATCGGAGAAAACAGAGTGAAACCTAAAAATGAAAACGGTTACTGCAAACGAACGGTTTAACCTAGAAGAACGAAATTTGGTGAGCCAAGTGGTTTTGGTGTACTGATCATTACCTGAAAGAATCATCAAGATTGGGTGAAAAAATGTTTGCTGTGATTTCAGAAAACTCGTAGTTTTTTGGAAGCTTGGCAACCCCTTTCCATGAAAGTGATTTTCGCCAGTCTCTGCTTTGGGCTACATCAACAGCAAACAAACTATAGAGATAGAACCCTAAACTGCTTTATTGTGTCAAGTTTCAAAGAGCTAGCAAAAACCGTGTTTTATTTAGAGTTCCAAATACATGTATCCCTATAGGAGAAAACAGAGTGAAACCTAAAAATGAAAACGGTTACTGTAAACGAACGGTTTAACCTAGAAGAACAAAATTTGGTGAGCCACGTGGTTTTGGTGTACTGATCATTACCTGAAAGAATCATCAAGATTGGGTGAAAAAATGTTTGCTGAGATTTCAGGAAACTCGAATTTTTTTGGAAGATTGGCAACCGCTTTCCATTAAAGTGTTTTTCGCCAGTCTCTGCTTAGGGCTACATCAACAGCAAACAAACCATAGAGATAGAACTTGAAACTGCTTTATTGTGTCAAGTTTCAAAGAGCTAGCACAAACCGTGTTTCATTATGAGTTTCAAATACATGTATCCCTATAGGAGAAAACAGAGTGAAACCTGAAACTGAAAACGGTTCCTGCAATCGAACGGTTTAACCTAGAACAACGAAATTTGGTGAGCCAAGTGGTTTTGGTGTACTGATCATTACCTGAAAGAATCATCAAGATTGGGTGAAAAAATGTTTGGTGAGATTTCAGACAACTCGTAGTTTTTTGGAAGCTTGGCAACCCCTTTCCATGAAAGGGATTTTCGCCAGTCTCTGCTTAGGGCTACATCAACAGCAAACAAACTATAGAGATAGAACCCTAAACTGCTTTATTGTGTCAAGTTTCAAAGAGCTAGAAAAAAACGTGTTTTATTTAGAGTTCCAAATATATGTATCACTATAGGAGAAAACAGAGTGAAACCTAAAAATGTAAACGGTTACTGTAAACGAACGGTTTAACCTAGAAGAACGAAATTTGGTAAGCCAAGTGGTTTTGGTGTACTGATCATTACCTGAAAGAATCATCAAGATTTTGTGAAAAAAATGTTTGCTGAGATTTCAGGCAACTCTTAGTTTTTTGGAAGCTTGGCAACCCCTTTCCATGAAAGTGTTTTTCGCCAGTCTCTGCTTAGGGCTACATCAACAGCAAACAAACCATAGAGATAGAACTTGAAACTGCTTTATTGTGTCAAGTTTCAAAGAGGGAGCACAAACCGTGTTTCATTATGAGTTCCAAATACATGTATCCCTATAGGTGAAAACAGAGTGAAACCTGAAACTGAAAACGGTTACTGCAAACGAAAGGTTTAACATAGAAGAACGAAATTTGGTGAGCCAAGTGGTTTTGGTGTACTGATCATTACCTTAAAGAATCATCAAGATTGGGTGAAAAAAATGTTTGCTGAGATTTCAGACAACTCTTAGTTTTTTGGAAGCTTGGCAACCCCTTTCCATGAAAGTGATTTTCGCCAGTCCCTGCTTAGGGCTACATCAACAGCAAACGAACCATAGAGATAGAACTTGAAACTGCTTTATTGTGTCAAGTTTCAAAAAGCTAGTACAAACGGTGTTTCATTTAGCGTTCCAAATACATGTATCCCTATCGGAGAAAACAGAGTGAAACCTAAAAATGAAAACGGTTACAGCAAACGAACGGTTTAACCTAGAAGAACGAAATTTGGTGAGCCAAGTGGTTTTGGTGTACTGATCATTACCTGAAAGAATCATCAAGATTGGGTGAAAAAATATTTGCTGAGATTTCAGGCAACTCGTAGTTTTTTGGAAGCTTGGCAACCCCTTTCCATGAAAGTGATTTTCGCCAGTCTCTGCTTAGGGCTACATCAACAGCAAACAAACTATAGAGATAGAACCCTAAACTGCTTTATTGTGTCAAGTTTCAAAGAGCTAGCAAAAAACGTGTTTTATTTAGAGTTCCAAATACATGTATCTCTATAGGAGAAAACAGAGTGAAACCTAAAAATGAAAATGGTTACTGCAAACGAACGGTTTAACCTAGAAGAACGAAATTTTGTGAGCCATGTGGTTTTCGTGTACTGATCATTACCTGAAAGAATCATCAAGATTGGGTGAAAAAATGTTTGCTGAGATTTCAGGCAACTCGTAGTTTTTTGGAAGCTTGGTAACCCCTTTCCATGAAAGTGATTTTCGCCAGTCTCTGCTTAGGGCTACATCAACAGCAAACAAACCATAGAGATAGAACTTGACTGCTTTATTGTGTCAAGTTTCAAAGAGCTAGCACAAACCGTGTTTGATTTAGAGTTCCAAATGCATGTATCCCTATAGTAGAAAACAGAGTGAAACCTAAGAGTGAAAACGGTTACTGCAAACGAACAGTTTAACCTAGAACAACGAAATTTGGTGAGCCAAGTGGTTTTGGTGTACTGATCATTACTTGAAAGAATCATCAAGATTGGGTGAAAAAATGTTTGCTGAGATTTCAGGCAATTCGTAGTTTTTTGGATGCTTGGCAACCCCTTTCCATGGAAGTGATTTTTGTCAGTTCCTGCTTAGGGCTACATCAACAGCAAACAAACCATAGAGATAGAACTTGAAACTGCTTTATTGTTTCAAGTTTCAAAGAGCTAGCACAAACCGTGTTTGATTTAGAGTTCCAAATACATGTATCCCTATCGGAGAAAACAGAGTGAAACCTAAAAATGAAAACGGTTACTGCAAACGAACGGTTTAACCTAGAAGAACGAAATTTGGTGAGCCCAGTGGTTTTGGTGTACTGATCATTACCTGAAAGAATCATCAAAATTGGGTGAAAAAATGTTTGCTGAGATTTCATGCAACTCGTAGTTTTTTGGATGCTTTGCAACCTCTTTCCTTGAAAGTGATTTTCGCCAGTCTCTGCTTATGGCTACATCAACAGCAAACAAACCATAGAGATAGAACATGAAATTGCTTTATTGTGTCAAGTTTCAAAAAGCTAGCACAAACGGTGTTTCATTTAGCGTTCCAAATACATGTATCCCTATCGGAGAAAACAGAGTGAAACCTAAAAATGAAAACGGTTACTGCAAACGAACGGTTTAACCTAGAAGAACGAAATTTCGTGATCCAAGTGGTTTTGGTGTACTGATCTTTTCCTGAAAGAATCATCAAGATTGTGTGAAAAAATGTTTGCTGAGATTTCAGCCAACTCGTAGTTTTTTGGAAGCTTGGCAACCCCTTTCCATGAAAGTGATTTTCGCCATTCTCTGCTTAGGGCTACATCAACAGCAAACAAACCATAGAGATAGAACTTGAAACTGCTTTATTGTGTCAAGTTTCAATGAGCTAGAACAAACCGTGTTTGATTATTAGTTCCAAATACATGTATCTCCATAGGAGAAAACAGAATGAAACCTAAAAATGAAAACGGTTACTGCAAACGAACGGTTCAACCTAGAAGAACGAAATTTGGTGAGCCAAGTGGTTTTGGTGTACTGATCATTACCTGAAAGAATCATCAAGATTGGGTGAAAAAATGTTTGCTGAGATTTCATGCAACTCGTAGTTTTTTGGAAGCTTGGCAACCCCTTTCCATGAAAGTGATTTTCGCCAGTCTCTGCTTAGGGCTACATCAACAGCAAACAAACTATAGAGATAGAACCCTAAACTGCTTTATTGTGTCAAGTTTCAAAGAGCTAGCAAAAACCGTGTTTTATTTAGAGTTCCAAATAAATGTATCCCTATAGGAGAAAACAGAGTGAAACCTAAAAATGAAAACGGTTACTGTAAACGAACGGTTTAACCTAGAAGAACGAAATTTGGAGAGCCAAGTGGTTTTGGTGTACTGATCATTACCTGAAAGAATCATCAAGATTTTGTGAAAAAATGTTTGCTGAGATTTCAGGCATCTCGTAGTTTTTTGGAAGCTTGGCAACCCCTTTCCATGATAGTGTTTTTCGCCAGTCTCTGCTTAGGGCTACATCAACAGCAAACAAACCATAGAGATAGAACTTTAAACTGCTTTATTGTGTCAAGTTTTAAAGAGCTAGCACAAACCGTGTTTCATTATTAGTTCCAAATACATGTATCCCTATAGGAGAAAACAGAATGAAACCTATAACTGAAAACGGTTACTTCAAACGAACGGTTTAACCTAGAAGAACGAAATTTGGTGAGCCAAGTGGTTTGGGTGTACTGATCATTACCTGAAAGAATCATCAAGATTGGGTGAAAAAATATTTGCTGAGATTTCAGACAACTCGTAGTTTTTTGGTAGCTTTGCAACCCCTTTCCATGAAAGTGATTTTCGCCAGTCCCTGCTTAGGGCTACATCAACAGCAAACAAACCATAGAGATAGAACTTGAAACTGCTTTATTGTGTCAAGTTTCAAAGAGCTAGCACAAACCGTGTTTGATTTAGAGTTCCAAATACATGTATCCCTATAGTAGAAAACAGAGTGAAACCAAAGAGTGAAAACGGTTACTGCAAACGAACGGTTTAACCTAGAAGAATGAAATTTGGTGAGCCAAGTGGTTTTGGTGTACTGATCATTACCTGAAAGAATCATCAAGATTGGGTGAAAAAATGTTTTCTGATATTTCAGGCAACTCGTAGTTTTTGGAAGCTTGGCAACCCCTTTCCATGAAAGTGTTTTTCGCCAGTCTCTGCTTAGGGCTACATCAACAGCAAACAAACCATAGAGATAGAACTTGAAACTGCTTTATTGTGTCAACTTTCAAAGAGGGAGCACAAACCGTGTTTCATTATGAGTTCCAAATACATTTATCCCTTAGGTGAAAACAGAGTGAAACCTGAAACTGAAAACGGTTACTGCAAACGAACGGTTTAACATAGAAGAACGAAATTTGGTGAGCCAAGTGGTTTTGGTGTACTGATCATTACCTGAAAGAATCATCAAGATTGGGTGAAAAAAATGTTTGCTGAGATTTCAGACAACTCGTAGTTTTTTGGAAGCTTGGCAACCCCTTTCTATGAAAGTGATTTTCGCCAGTCCCTGCTTAGGGCTACATCAACAGCAAACAAACCATAGAGATAGAACTTGAAACTGCTTTATTGTGTCAAGTTTCAAAAAGCTAGTACAAACGGTGTTTCATTTAGCGTTCCAAATACATGTATCCCTATCGGAGAAAACAGAGTGAAACCTAAAAATGAAAACGGATACTGCAAACGAACGGTTTAACCTAGAAGAACGAAATTTGGTGAGCCAAGTGATTTTGGTGTACTGATCATTACCTGAAAGGATCATCAAGATTGGGTGAAAAAATGTTCACTGAGATTTCATGCAACTCGTAGTTTTTTGGAAGCTTTGCAACCTCTTTCTTTGAAAGTGATTTTCACCAGTCTCTGCTTAGGGCTACATCAACAGCAAACAAACCATAAAGATAGAACTTGAAATTGCTTTATTGTGTCAAGTTTCAAAAAGCTAGCACAAACGGTGTTTCATTTAGCGTTCCAAATACATGTATACCTATCGGAGAAAACAGAGTGAAACCTAAAAATGAAAACGGTTACTGCAAACGAACG
Organism: Ictidomys tridecemlineatus; assembly: GCF_052094955.1. NCBI lineage: Eukaryota > Metazoa > Chordata > Mammalia > Rodentia > Sciuridae > Ictidomys > Ictidomys tridecemlineatus. The sequence goes on along the minus strand of NW_027523795.1, from coordinate 34,999 downwards.
GTTTAACCTAGAAGAACGAAATTTGGTGAGCCAAGTGGTTTTGGTGTACTGATCATTACCTGAAAGAATCATCAAGATTGGGTGAAAAAATGTTTGCTGTGATTTCAGAAAACTCGTAGTTTTTTGGAAGCTTGGCAACCCCTTTCCATGAAAGTGATTTTCGCCAGTCTCTGCTTTGGGCTACATCAACAGCAAACAAACTATAGAGATAGAACCCTAAACTGCTTTATTGTGTCAAGTTTCAAAGAGCTAGCAAAAACCGTGTTTTATTTAGAGTTCCAAATACATGTATCCCTATAGGAGAAAACAGAGTGAAACCTAAAAATGAAAACGGTTACTGTAAACGAACGGTTTAACCTAGAAGAACAAAATTTGGTGAGCCACGTGGTTTTGGTGTACTGATCATTACCTGAAAGAATCATCAAGATTGGGTGAAAAAATGTTTGCTGAGATTTCAGGAAACTCGAATTTTTTTGGAAGATTGGCAACCGCTTTCCATTAAAGTGTTTTTCGCCAGTCTCTGCTTAGGGCTACATCAACAGCAACCAAACCATAGAGATAGAACTTGAAACTGCTTTATTGTGTCAAGTTTCAAAGAGCTAGCACAAACCGTGTTTCATTATGAGTTTCAAATACATGTATCCCTATAGGAGAAAACAGAGTGAAACCTGAAACTGAAAACGGTTCCTGCAATCGAACGGTTTAACCTAGAACAACGAAATTTGGTGAGCCAAGTGGTTTTGGTGTACTGATCATTACCTGAAAGAATCATCAAGATTGGGTGAAAAAATGTTTGGTGAGATTTCAGACAACTCGTAGTTTTTTGGAAGCTTGGCAACCCCTTTCCATGAAAGGGATTTTCGCCAGTCTCTGCTTAGGGCTACATCAACAGCAAACAAACTATAGAGATAGAACCCTAAACTGCTTTATTGTGTCAAGTTTCAAAGAGCTAGAAAAAAACGTGTTTTATTTAGAGTTCCAAATATATGTATCACTATAGGAGAAAACAGAGTGAAACCTAAAAATGTAAACGGTTACTGTAAACGAACGGTTTAACCTAGAAGAACGAAATTTGGTAAGCCAAGTGGTTTTGGTGTACTGATCATTACCTGAAAGAATCATCAAGATTTTGTGAAAAAAATGTTTGCTGAGATTTCAGGCAACTCTTAGTTTTTTGGAAGCTTGGCAACCCCTTTCCATGAAAGTGTTTTTCGCCAGTCTCTGCTTAGGGCTACATCAACAGCAAACAAACCATAGAGATAGAACTTGAAACTGCTTTATTGTGTCAAGTTTCAAAGAGGGAGCACAAACCGTGTTTCATTATGAGTTCCAAATACATGTATCCCTATAGGTGAAAACAGAGTGAAACCTGAAACTGAAAACGGTTACTGCAAACGAAAGGTTTAACATAGAAGAACGAAATTTGGTGAGCCAAGTGGTTTTGGTGTACTGATCATTACCTTAAAGAATCATCAAGATTGGGTGAAAAAAATGTTTGCTGAGATTTCAGACAACTCTTAGTTTTTTGGAAGCTTGGCAACCCCTTTCCATGAAAGTGATTTTCGCCAGTCCCTGCTTAGGGCTACATCAACAGCAAACGAACCATAGAGATAGAACTTGAAACTGCTTTATTGTGTCAAGTTTCAAAAAGCTAGTACAAACGGTGTTTCATTTAGCGTTCCAAATACATGTATCCCTATCGGAGAAAACAGAGTGAAACCTAAAAATGAAAACGGTTACTGCAAACGAACGGTTTAACCTAGAAGAACGAAATTTGGTGAGCCAAGTGGTTTTGGTGTACTGATCATTACCTGAAAGAATCATCAAGATTGGGTGAAAAAATGTTTGCTGAGATTTCAGGCAACTCGTAGTTTTTTGGAAGCTTGGCAACCCCTTTCCATGAAAGTGATTTTCGCCAGTCTCTGCTTAGGACTACATCAACAGCAAACAAACTATAGAGATAGAACCCTAAACTGCTTTATTGTGTCAAGTTTCAAAGAGCTAGCAAAAAACGTGTTTTATTTAGAGTTCCAAATACATGTATCTCTATAGGAGAAAACAGAGTGAAACCTAAAAATGAAAATGGTTACTGCAAACGAACGGTTTAACCTAGAAGAACGAAATTTTGTGAGCCATGTGGTTTTCGTGTACTGATCATTACCTGAAAGAATCATCAAGATTGGGTGAAAAAATGTTTGCTGAGATTTCAGGCAACTCGTAGTTTTTTGGAAGCTTGGTAACCCCTTTCCATGAAAGTGATTTTCGCCAGTCTCTGCTTAGGGCTACATCAACAGCAAACAAACCATAGAGATAGAACTTGACTGCTTTATTGTGTCAAGTTTCAAAGAGCTAGCACAAACCGTGTTTGATTTAGAGTTCCAAATGCATGTATCCCTATAGTAGAAAACAGAGTGAAACCTAAGAGTGAAAACGGTTACTGCAAACGAACAGTTTAACCTAGAACAACGAAATTTGGTGAGCCAAGTGGTTTTGGTGTACTGATCATTACTTGAAAGAATCATCAAGATTGGGTGAAAAAATGTTTGCTGAGATTTCAGGCAATTCGTAGTTTTTTGGATGCTTGGCAACCCCTTTCCATGGAAGTGATTTTTGTCAGTTCCTGCTTAGGGCTACATCAACAGCAAACAAACCATAGAGATAGAACTTGAAACTGCTTTATTGTTTCAAGTTTCAAAGAGCTAGCACAAACCGTGTTTGATTTAGAGTTCCAAATACATGTATCCCTATCGGAGAAAACAGAGTGAAACCTAAAAATGAAAACGGTTACTGCAAACGAACGGTTTAACCTAGAAGAACGAAATTTGGTGAGCCCAGTGGTTTTGGTGTACTGATCATTACCTGAAAGAATCATCAAAATTGGGTGAAAAAATGTTTGCTGAGATTTCATGCAACTCGTAGTTTTTTGGATGCTTTGCAACCTCTTTCCTTGAAAGTGATTTTCGCCAGTCTCTGCTTATGGCTACATCAACAGCAAACAAACCATAGAGATAGAACATGAAATTGCTTTATTGTGTCAAGTTTCAAAAAGCTAGCACAAACGGTGTTTCATTTAGCGTTCCAAATACATGTATCCCTATCGGAGAAAACAGAGTGAAACCTAAAAATGAAAACGGTTACTGCAAACGAACGGTTTAACCTAGAAGAACGAAATTTCGTGATCCAAGTGGTTTTGGTGTACTGATCTTTTCCTGAAAGAATCATCAAGATTGTGTGAAAAAATGTTTGCTGAGATTTCAGCCAACTCGTAGTTTTTTGGAAGCTTGGCAACCCCTTTCCATGAAAGTGATTTTCGCCATTCTCTGCTTAGGGCTACATCAACAGCAAACAAACCATAGAGATAGAACTTGAAACTGCTTTATTGTGTCAAGTTTCAATGAGCTAGAACAAACCGTGTTTGATTATTAGTTCCAAATACATGTATCTCCATAGGAGAAAACAGAATGAAACCTAAAAATGAAAACGGTTACTGAAAACGAACGGTTCAACCTAGAAGAACGAAATTTGGTGAGCCAAGTGGTTTTGGTGTACTGATCATTACCTGAAAGAATCATCAAGATTGGGTGAAAAAATGTTTGCTGAGATTTCAGGCAACTCGTAGTTTTTTGGAAGCTTGGCAACCCCTTTCCATGAAAGTGATTTTCGCCAGTATCTGCTTAGGGCTACATCAACAGCAAACAAACTATAGAGATAGAACCCTAAACTGCTTTATTGTGTCAAGTTTCAAAGAGCTAGCAAAAACCGTGTTTTATTTAGAGTTCCAAATACATGTATCCCTATAGGAGAAAACAGAGTGAAACCTAAAAATGAAAACGGTTACTGTAAACGAACGGTTTAACCTAGAAGAACAAAATTTGGTGAGCCACGTGGTTTTGGTGTACTGATCATTACCTGAAAGAATCATCAAGATTGGGTGAAAAAATGTTTGCTGAGATTTCAGGAAACTCGAATTTTTTTGGAAGATTGGCAACCGCTTTCCATTAAAGTGTTTTTCGCCAGTCTCTGCTTAGGGCTACATCAACAGCAAACAAACCATAGAGATAGAACTTGAAACTGCTTTATTGTGTCAAGTTTCAAAGAGCTAGCACAAACCGTGTTTCATTATGAGTTTCAAATACATGTATCCCTATAGGAGAAAACAGAGTGAAACCTGAAACTGAAAACCGTTCCTGCAATCGAACGGTTTAACCTAGAACAACGAAATTTGGTGAGCCAAGTGGTTTTGGTGTACTGATCATTACCTGAAAGAATCATCAAGATTGGGTGAAAAAATGTTTGGTGAGATTTCAGACAACTCGTAGTTTTTTGGAAGCTTGGCAACCCCTTTCCATGAAAGGGATTTTCGCCAGTCTCTGCTTAGGGCTACATCAACAGCAAACAAACTATAGAGATAGAACCCTAAACTGCTTTATTGTGTCAAGTTTCAAAGAGCTAGAAAAAAACGTGTTTTATTTAGAGTTCCAAATATATGTATCACTATAGGAGAAAACAGAGTGAAACCTAAAAATGTAAACGGTTACTGTAAACGAACGGTTTAACCTAGAAGAACGAAATTTGGTAAGCCAAGTGGTTTTGGTGTACTGATCATTACCTGAAAGAATCATCAAGATTTTGTGAAAAAAATGTTTGCTGAGATTTCAGGCAACTCTTAGTTTTTTGGAAGCTTGGCAACCCCTTTCCATGAAAGTGTTTTTCGCCAGTCTCTGCTTAGGGCTACATCAACAGCAAACAAACCATAGAGATAGAACTTGAAACTGCTTTATTGTGTCAAGTTTCAAAGAGGGAGCACAAACCGTGTTTCATTATGAGTTCCAAATACATGTATCCCTATAGGTGAAAACAGAGTGAAACCTGAAATTGAAAACGGTTACTGCAAACGAAAGGTTTAACATAGAAGAACGAAATTTGGTGAGCCAAGTGGTTTTGGTGTACTGATCATTACCTGAAAGAATCATCAAGATTGGGTGAAAAAAATGTTTGCTGAGATTTCAGACAACTCGTAGTTTTTTGGAAGCTTGGCAACCCCTTTCCATGAAAGTGATTTTCGCCAGTCCCTGCTTAAGGCTACATCAACAGCAAACAAACCATAGAGATAGAACTTGAAACTGCTTTATTGTGTCAAGTTTCAAAAAGCTAGTACAAACGGTGTTTCATTTAGCGTTCCAAATACATGTATCCCTATCGGAGAAAACAGAGTGAAACCTAAAAATGAAAACGGATACTGCAAACGAACGGTTTAACCTAGAAGAACGAAATTTGGTGAGCCAAGTGGTTTTGGTGTACTGATCTTTACCTGAAAGAATCATCAAGATTGGGTGAAAAAATGTTCGCTGAGATTTCATGCAACTCGTAGTTTTTTGGAAGCTTTGCAACCTCTTTCTTTGAAAGTAATTTTCACCATTCTCTGCTTAGGGCTACATCAACAGCAAACAAACCATAAAGATAGAACTTGAAATTGCTTTATTGTGTCAAGTTTCAAAAAGCTAGCACAAACGGTGTTTCATTTAGCGTTCCAAATACATGTATCCCTATCGGAGAAAACAGAGTGAAACCTAAAAATGAAAACGGTTACTGCAAACGAACGGTTTAACCTAGAAGAACGAAATTTGGTGAGCCAAGTGGTTTTGGTGTACTGATCATTACCTGAAAGAATCATCAAGATTGGGTGAAAAAATGTTTGCTGTTATTTCAGAAAAATCGTAGTTTTTTGGAAGCTTGGCAACCCCTTTCCATGAAGTTATTTTCGCCAGTCTCTGCTTAGGGCTACATCAACAGCAAACAAACTATAGAGATAGAACCCTAAACTGCTTTATTGTGTCAAGTTTCAAAGAGCTAGCAAAAAACGTGTTTTATTTAGAGTTCCAAATACATGTATCTCTATAGGAGAAAACAGAGTGAAACTAAAAATGAAAATGGTTACTGCAAACGAACGGTTTAACCTAGAAGAACGAAATTTGGTGAGCCATGTGGTTTTCGTGACTGATCATTACCTGAAAGAATCATCAAGATTGGGTGAAAAAATGTTTGCTGAGATTTCAGGCAACTCGTAGTTTTTTGGAAGCTTGGTAACCCCTTTCCATGAAAGTGATTTTCGCCATTCTCTGCTTAGGGCTACATCAACAGCAAACAAACCATAGTGATAGAACTTGACTGCTTTATTGTGTCAAGTTTCAAAGAGCTAGCACAAACCGTGTTTGATTTAGAGTTCCAAATGCATGTATCCCTATAGTAGAAAACAGAGTGAAACCTAAGAGTGAAAACGGTTACTGCAAACGAACGGTTTAACCTAGAAGAACGAAATTTGGTGAGCCAAGTGGTTTTGGTGTACTGATCATTACTTGAAAGAATCATCAAGATTGGGTGAAAAAAAGTTTGCTGAGATTTCAGGCAACTCGTAGTTTTTGGATGCTTGGCAACCCCTTTCCATGGAAGTGATTTTTGTCAGTTCCTGCTTAGGGCTACATCAACAGCAAACAAACCATAGAGATAGAACTTGAAACTGCTTTATTGTTTCAAGTTTCAAAGAGCTAGCACAAACCGTGTTTGATTTAGAGTTCCATATACATGTATCCCTATAGGAGAAAACAGAGTGAAACCTAAAAATGAAAACGGTTACTGCAAACGAACGGTTTAACCTAGAAGAACGAAATTTTGTGAGCCAAGTGGTTTTGGTGTACTGATCATTACCTGAAAGAATCATCAAGATTGGGTGAAAAAATGTTTGCTGAGATTTCATGCAACTCGTAGTTTTTTGGAAGCTTTTCAACCTCTTTCCTTGAAAGTGATTTTCGCCAGTCTCTGCTTAGGCTTACATCAACAGCAAACAAACCATAGAGATAGAACTTGAAACTGCTTTATTGTGTCAAGTTTCAAAAAGCTAGCACAAACGGTGTTTCATTTAGCGTTCCAAATACATGTATCCCTATCGGAGAAAACAGAGTGAAACCTAAAAATGAAAACGGTTACTGCAAACGAACGGTTTAACCTAGAAGAACGAAATTTGGTGAGCCCAGTGGTTTTGGTGTACTGATCATTACCTGAAAGAATCATCAAAATTGGGTGAAAAAATGTTTGCTGAGATTTCATGCAACTCGTAGTTTTTTGGAAGCTTTGCAACCTCTTTCCTTGAAAGTGATTTTCGCCAGTCTCTGCTTATGGCTACATCAACAGCAAACAAACCATAGAGATAGAACTTGAAATTGCTTTATTGTGTCAAGTTTCAAAAAGCTAGCACAAACGGTGTTTCATTTGGCGTTCCAAATACATGTATCCCTATCGGAGAAAACAGAGTGAAACCTAAAAATGAAAACGGTTACTGCAAACGAAAGGTTTAACCTAGAAAAACGAAATTTCGTGATCCAAGTGGTTTTGGTGTGCTGATCTTTTCCTGAAAGAATCATCAAGATTGTGTGAAAAAATGTTTGCTGAGATTTCAGGCAACTCCTAGTTTTTTGGAAGCTTGGCAAACCCTTTCCATGAAAGTGATTTTCGCCATTCTCTGCGTAGGGCTACATCAACAGCAAACAAACCATAGAGATAGAACTTGAAACTGCTTTATTGTGTCAAGTTTCAAAGAGCTACAACAAACCGTGTTTGATTTAGAGTTCCAAATACATGTATCTCTATAGGAGAAAACAGAGTCAAACCTAAAAATGAAAACGGTTACTGCAAACGAACGGTTCAACCTAGAAGAACGAAATTTGGTGAGCCAAGTGGTTTTGGTGTACTGATCATTACCTGAAAGAATCATCAAGATTGGGTGAAAAAATGTTTGCTGAGATTTCAGGCAACTCGTAGTTTTTTGGAAGCTTGGCAACCCCTTTCCATGAAAGTGATTTTCGCCAGTCTCTGCTTAGGGCTACATCAACAGCAAACAAACTATAGAGATAGAACCCTAAACTGCTTTATTGTGTCAAGTTTCAAAGAGCTAGCAAAAACCGTGTTTTATTTAGAGTTCCAAATACATGTATCCCTATAGGAGAAAACAGAGTGAAACCTAAAAATGAAAACGGTTACTGTAAACGAACGGTTTAACCTAGAAGAACAAAATTTGGTGAGCCACGTGGTTTTGGTGTACTGATCATTACCTGAAAGAATCATCAAGATTGGGTGAAAAAATGTTTGCTGAGATTTCAGAAAACTTGAATTTTTTTGGAAGCTTGGCAACCGCTTTCCATTAAAGTGTTTTTCGCCAGTCTCTGCTTAGGGCTACATCAACAGCAAACAAACCATAGAGATAGAACTTGAAACTGCTTTATTGTGTCAAGTTTCAAAGAGCTAGCACAAACCGTGTTTCATTATGAGTTCCAAATACATGTATCCCTATAGGAGAAAACAGAGTGAAACCTGAAAATGAAAACGGTTCCTGCAAACGAACGGTTTAACCTAGAACAACGAAATTTGGTGAGCCAAGTGGTTTTGGTGTACTGATTATTACCTGAAATAATCATCAAGATTGGGTGAAAAAATGTTTGCTGAGATTTCAGACAACTCGTAGTTTTTTGGAAGCTTGGCAACCCCTTTCAATGAAAGTGATTTTTGCCAGTCTCTGCTTAGGGCTACATCAACAGCAAACAAAGCATAGAGATAGAACTTGAAACTGCTTTATTGTGTCAAGTTTCAAAGAGCTAGCACAAACCTCGTTTGATTTAGAGTTCCAAATACATGTATCCCTATAGGAAAAAACAGAGTGAAACCTAAAAATGAAAACGGTTACTGCAAACGAACGGTTTAACCTAGAAGAACGAAATTTGGTGAGCCAAGTGGTTTTGGTGTACTGATCATTACCTGAAAGAATCATCAAGATTGGGTGAAAAAATGTTTGGTGAGATTTCAGACAACTCGTAGTTTTTTGGAAGCTTGGCAACCCCTTTCCATGAAAGTGATTTTCGCCAGTCTCTACTTAGGGCTACATCAACAGCAAACAAACTATAGAGATAGAACCCTAAACTGCTTTATAGTGTCAAGTTTCAAAGAGCTAGCAAAAACCGTGTTTTATTTAGAGTTCCAAATATATGTATCCCTATAGGAGAAAACAAAGTGAAACCTAAAAATGTAAACGGTTACTGCAAACGAACGGTTTAACCTAGAAGAACGAAATTTGGTGAGCCAAGTGGTTTTGGTGTACTGATCATTACCTGAAAGAATCATCAAGATTTTGTGAAAAAAATGTTTGCTGAGATTTCAGGCAACTCTTAGTTTTTTGGAAGCTTGGCAAGCCCTTTCCATGAAAGTGATTTTCGCCAGTCTCTGCTTAGGGCTACATCAACAGCAAACAAACCATAGAGATAGAACTTGAAACTGCTTTATTGTGTCAAGTTTCAAAGAGCGAGCACAAACCGTGTTTCATTATGAGTTCCAAATACATGTATCCCTATAGGAGAAAACAGAGTGAAACCTGAAACTGAAAACGGTTACTGCAAACGAACGGTTTAACCTAGAAGAATGAAATTTGGTGAGCCAAGTGGTTTTGGTGTACTGATCATTACCTGAAAGAATCATCAAGATGGGGTGAAAAAATGTTTGCTGAGATTTCAGACAACTCGTAGTTTTTTGGAAGCTTGGCAACCCCTTTCCATGAAAGTGATTTTCGCCAGTCCCTGCTTAGGGCTACATCAACAGCAAACAAACCATAGAGATAGAACTTGAAACTGCTTTATTCTGTCAAGTTTCAAAGAGCTAAGACGAACCGTGTTTGATTTAGAGTTCCAAATACATGTATCTGTGTAGGAGAAAACAGAGTGAAACCTAAAAATGAAAACGGTTACTGCAAACGAACGGTTTAACCTAGAAGAACGAAATTTGGTGAGCCAAGTGGTTTTTGTGTACTGATCATTACCTGAAAGAAACATCAAGATTGGGTGAAAAAATGTTTGCTGAGATTTCAGGCAACTCGTAGTTTTTTGGAAGCTTGGCAACCCCTTTCCATGAAAGTGATTTTCGCCAGTCTCTGCTTAGGGCTACATCAACAGCAAACAAACCATAGAGATAGAACTTGAAACTGCTTTATTGTGTCAAGTTTCAAAGAGCTAGCACAAACCGTGTTTGATTTAGAGTTCCAAATACATGTATCACTATAGGAGAAAACAGAGTGAAACCTAAAAATGAAAACGGTTACTGCAAACGAACGGTTTAACCTAGAAGAACTAAATTTGGTGAGCCAAGTGGTTTTGTTGTACTGATCATTACCTGAAAGAATCATCAAGATTGGGTGAAAAAATGTTTGCTGAGATTTCAGGCAACTCGTAGTTTTTTGGAAGCTTGGCAACCCCTTTCCATGAAAGTAATTTTCGCCAGTCTCTGCTTAGGGCTACATCAACAACAAACAATCCATAGAGATAGAACTTGAAACTGCTTTATTGTGTCAAGTTTAAAAGAGCTAGCACAAACGGTGTTTCATTTAGAGTTCCAAATACATGTATCCCTATCGGAGAAAACAGAGTGAAACCTAAAAATGAAAACGGTTACTGCAAACGGACGGTTTAACCTAGAAGAACGAAATTTGGTGAGCCAAGTGGTTTTGGTGTACTGATCATTACCTGAAAGAATCATCAAGATTGGGTGAAAAAATGTTTGCTGAGATTTCAGGCAACTCGTAGTTTTTTGGAAGCATGGCAACCCCTTTCCATGAAAGAGATTTTCGCCAGTCTCTGCTTAGGGCTACATCAACAGCAAACAAACCATAGAGATAGAACTTGAAACTGCTTTATTGTGTCAAGTTTCAAGGAGCTAGCACACACCGTGTTTGAAGTAGAGTTCCAAATACATGTAGCCGTATAGGAGAAAACAGAGTGAAACCTAAAAATGAAAACGGATACTGCAAACGAACGGTTTAACCTAGAAGAACGAAATTTGGTGAGCCACGTGGATTTGGTGTACTGATCATTACCTGAAAGAATCATCAAGATTGGGTGAAAAAATGTTTGCTGAGAAATAATGCAACTCGTAATTTTTTATAAGCTTTGCAACCCCTTTCTTTGAAAGTGATTTTCGCAAGTCTCTGCTTAGAGCTACATCAACAGCAAACAAATCGTAGAGATAGAACTTGAAACTGCTTTATCGTGTCAAGTTTCAAAAGGCTAGCACAAACCGTGCTTCATTTAGAGTTCCAAATACATGTATCCCTATAGGAGAAAACAGAGTGAAACCTAAAAATGAAAACGGTTACTGCAAACGAACGGTTTAACCTAGAAGAACGAAATTTGGTGAGACAAGTGGTTTTCGTGTACTGATCATTACCTGAAAGAATGATCAAGATTGGGGAAAAAATGTTTGCTGAGATTTCAGGCAACTCGTAGTTTTTTGTAAACTTGGCAAGCCCTTTCCATGAAAGTAATTTTCGCCAGTGTCTGCTTAGGGCTACATCAACAGCAAACAAACCATAGAGATAGAACTTGAAACTGCTTTATTGTGTCAAGTTTCAAGGAGCTAGCACAAACCGTGTTTGAAGTAGAGTTCCAAATACATGTATCCGTATAGGAGAAAACAGAGTGAAACCTAAAAATGAAAACGGATACTGCAAACGAACGGTTTAACCTAGAAGAACGAAATTTGGTGAGCCACGTGGATTTGGTGTACTGATCATTACCTGAAAGAATCATCAAGATTGGGTGAAAAAATGTTTGCTGAAAAATAATGCAACTCGTAATTATTTTATAAGCTTTGCAACCCCTTTCCTTGAAAGTGATTTTCGCCAGTCTCTGCTTAGAGTTACATCAACAGCAAACAAATCGTAGAGATAGAACTTGAAACTGCTTTATTGTGTCAAGTTTCAAAGAGCTAGCACAAACCGTGTTTGATGTAGAGTTCCAAATACATGTATCCGTATAGGAGAAAACAGAGTGAAACCTAAAAATGACAACGGTTACTGCAAACGAACGGTTTAACCTAGAAGAACTAAATTTGGTGAGCCAAGTGGTTTTGGTGTACTGATCATTACCTGGAAGAATCATCAAGATTGGGTGAAAAAATGTTTGCTGAGATTTCATGCAACTCGTAGTTTTTTGGAAGCTTTGCAACTCCTTTCCATGAAAGTGATTTTCGCCAGTCTCTGCTTAGGGCTACATCAACAGCAAACAAACCATAGAGATAGAACTTGAAACTGCTTTATTGTGTCAAGTTTCAAAAAGCTACCACAAACGGTGTTTCATTTAGAGTTCCAAATACATGTATCCCTATCGGAGAAAACAGAGTGAAACCTAAAAATGAAAACGGTTACTGCAAACGAACGGTTTAACCTAGAAGAACGAAATTTGGTGAGCCAAGTGGTTTTGGTGTACTGATCATTACCTGAAACAATCATCAAGATTGGGTGAAAAATTGTTTGCTGAGATTTCAGGCAATTCGTAGTTTTTTGGAAGCTTGGCAACCCCTTTCCATGAAAGAGATTTTCTCCAGTCTCTTCTTAGGGCTGCATCAACAGCAAACAAACCATAGAGATAGAACTTGAAACTGCTTTATTGTGTCAATTTTCAAAGAGCTGGACAAACCGTGTTTGATTTAGAGTTCCAAATACATGTATCCCTATAGGAGAAAACAGAGTGAAACCTAAAAATGAAAACGGTTACTGCAAACGAACGGTTTAACCTAGAAGAACGAAATTTGGTGAGCCAAGTGGTTTTGGTATACTGATCATTACCTGAAAGAATCATCCAGATTGGGTGAAAAAATGTTTGCTGAGATTTCAGGCAACTCGTAGTTTTTTGTAAGCTTGGCAACCCCTTTCCATGAAAGTGATTTTCGCCAGTCTCTGCTTAGGGCTACATAAACAGCAAACAAACCATAGAGATAGAACTTGAAACTGCTTTATTGTGTCAAGTTTCAAAGAGCTAGCACAAACCGTGTTTGATTTAGAGTTCCAAATACATGTATCCCTATAGGAGAAAACAGAGTGAAACCTAAAAATGAAAACGGTTACTGCAAACGAACGGTTTAACCTAGAAGAACGAAATTTGGTGAGCCAAGTGGTTTTCGTGTACTGATCATTACCTGAAAGAATCATCAACATTGAGTGAAAAAATGTTTGCTGAGATTTCAGGCAACTCGTAGTTTTTTGGAAGTTTGGCAACCCCTTTCCATGAAAGTAATTATCGCCAGTCTCTGCTTAGGGCTACATCAACAACAAACAAACCATAGTGATAGAACTTGAAACTGCTTTATTGTGTCAAGTTTCAAAGAGCTAGCACAAACGGTGTTTCATTTAGAGTTTCAAATACATGTATCCCTATAGGAGAAAACAGAGTGAAACCTAAAAATGAAAACGGTTACTGCAAACGAACGGTTTAACCTAGAAGAACGAAATTTGGTGAGCCAAGTGGTTTTGGTGTACTGATCATTACCTGAAAGAATCATCAAGATTGGGTGAAAAAATGTTTACTGAGATTTCAGGCAACTCGTAGTTTTTTGGAAGCTTGGCAACCCCTTTCCATGAAAGAGATTTTCGCCAGTCTCTGCTTAGGGCTACATAAACAGCAAACAAACCATAGAGATAGAACTTGAAACTGCTTTATTGTGTCAAGTTTCAAAGAGCTATCACAAACCGTGTTTGATGTAGAGTTCCAAATACATGTATCCGTATTGGAGAAAACAGAGTGAAACCTAAAAATGAAAACGGTTACTGCAAACGAACGGTTTAACCTAGAAGAAAGAAATTTGGTGCGCCAAGTGGTGTTGGTGTACTGATCATTACCTGAAAGAATCATCAAGATTGGGTGAAAAAATGTTTGCTGAGATTTCATGCAACTCGTAATTTTTTATAAGCCTTGGAACACCTTTCCTTGAAAGTGATTTTCGCCAGTCTCTGCTTAGGGCTACATCAACAGCAAACAAATCGTAGAGATAGAACTTGAAACTGCTTTATTGTGTCAAGTTTCAAAAAGCTAGCACAAACCGTGTTTCATTTAGAGTTCCAAATACATGTATCCCTATAGGAGAAAACAGAGTGAACCTAAAAATGAAAACGGTTACTGTAAACGAACGGTTTAACCTAGAAGAAAGAAATTTGGTGATCCAAGTGGTGTTGGTGTACTGATCATTACATAAAATACTCATCAAGATTTGGGAAAAAATGTTTGCTGAGATTTCAGGCAACTCGTAGTTTTTTTGGAAGCTTGGCAACTTTTTTTTATGAAAGTAATTTTCGCCATTGTCTGCTTAGGGATACATCAACAGCAAACAAACCATAGAGATAGAACTTGAAACTGCTTTATTGTGTCGAGTTTCAAAGAGCTAGCACAAACCGTGTTTGATGTAGAGTTCCAAATACATGTATCCGTATAGGAGAAAACAGAGTGAAACCTAAAAATGACAACGGTTACTGCAAACGAACGGTTTAACCTAGAAGAACTAAATTTGGTGAGCCAAGTGGTTTTGGTGTACTGATCATTACCTGAAAGAATCATCAAGATTGGGTGAAAAAATATTTGCTGAGATTTCAGGCAACTCGTAGTTTTTTGGAAGCTTGGCAACCCCTTTCCATGAAAGAGATTTTCGCCAGTCTCTGCTTAGGGCTACATCAACAGCAAACAAACCATAGAGATAGAACTTGAAACTGCTTTATTGTGTCAAGTTTCAAAGAGCTAGCAAAAACCGTGTTTAATTTAGAGTTCCAAATACATGTATCCCTATAGGAGAAAACAGAGTGAAACCTAAAAATGAAAACGGTTACTGCAAACGAACGGTTTAACCTAGAAGAACGAAATTTGGTGAGCCAAGTGGTTTTGGTATACTGATCATTACCTGAAAGAATCATCAAGATTGTGTGAAAAAATGTTTGCTGAGATTTCAGGCAACTCGTAGTTTTTTGGAAGCTTGGCAACCACTTTCCATGAAAGTGTTTTTCGCCAGTCTCTGCTTAGGGCTTCATCAACAGCAACCAAACCATAGAGATAGAACTTGAAACTGCTTTATTGTGTCAAGTTTCAAAGAGCTAGCACAAACCGAGTTTCATTATGAGTTCCAAATACATGTATCCCTATAGGAGAAAACAGACTGATACCTGAAACTGAAAACGGTTACTGCAAACGAACGGATTAACCTAGAAGAACGAAATTTGGTGAGCCAAGTGGTTTTGGTGTACTGATCATTACCTGAAAGAATCATCAGGATTGGGTGAAAAAGTGTTTGCTGAGATTTCAGGCAACTCGTAGTTTTGTGGAAGCTTGGCAACCCCTTTCCATGAAAGAGATTTTCGCCAGTCTCTGCTTAGGGCTACATCAACAGCAAACAAACCATAGAGATAGAACTTGAAACTGCTTTATTGTGTAAAGTTTCAAAGAGCTAGCAAAAACCGTGTTTGATTTAGAGTTCCAAATACATGTATCCCTATAGGAGAAAACAGAGTGAAACCTAAAAATGAAAACGGTTACTGCAAACGAACGGTTTAACCTAGAAGAACGAAATTTGGTGAGCCAAGTGGTTTTGGTGTACTGATCATTACCTGAAAGAATCATCAAGATTGGGTGAAAAAATGTTCGCTGAGTATTCAGGCAACTTGTAGTTTTTTGGAAACTTGGCAACCCCTTTCAATGAAAGTGATTTTCGCCAGTCTCTGCTTAGGGCTACATCAACAGCAAACAAACCATAGAGATAGAACTTGAAACTGCTTTAGTGTGTCAAGTTTCAAAGAGCTAGCACAAACCGTGTTTGATTTAGAGTTCCAAATACATGTATCCCTATAGGAGAAAACAGAGTGAAACCTAAAAATGAAAACGGTTACTGCAAACGAACGGTTTAACCTAGGAGAACGAAATTTCGTGAGCCAAGTGGTTTTGGTGTACTGATCATTACCTGAAAGAATCATCAAGATTGGGTGAAAAAATGTTTGCTGAGATTTCAGGCAACTCGTAGTTTTTTGGAAGCTTGGCAACCCCTTTCCATGAAAGTGATTTTTGCCAGTCTCGCTTAGGGCTACATCAACAGCAAACCAACCATAGAGATAGAAATTGAAACTGCTTTATTCTGTCAAGTTTCAAAGAGCTAGCAAAAACCGTATTTGATTTAGAGTTCCAAATACATGTATCCCTATAGGAGAAAACAGAGTGAAACCTAAAAATGAAAACGGTTACTGCTAATGAACGGTTTAACCTAGAAGAACGAAATTTGGTGAGCCAAGTGGTTTTGGTGTACTGATCATTACCTGAAAGAATCATCAAGATTGGGTGAAAAAATGTTTGCTCAGATTTCAGGGAACTCGTAGTTTTTTGGAAGGTTGGCAACCCCTTTCCATGAAAGTGATTTTCGCCAGTCTCTCCTTAGGGCTACATCAACAGCAAAAAAACCATAGGGATAGAACTTGAAACTGCTTTATTGTGTCAAGTTTCAAATGGCTAGCACAAACCGTGTTTGATTTAGAGTTCCAAATACATGTATCCCTATAGGAGAAAACAGAGTGAAACCTAAAAATGAAAACGCTTACTGCATACGAACGGTTTAACCTAGAAGAAAGAAATTTGGTGAGACAAGTGGTTTTAGTGTACTGATCATTACCTGAAAGAATCATCAAGATTGGGTGAAAAAATTTTTCCTAAGATTTCAGAAAACTCGTAGTTTTTTGGAAGCTTGGCAACCTTTTTCCATGAAAGTAATTTTCGCCAGTCTCTGCTTAGGGCTACATCAACAGCAAACAAACCATAGAGATAGAACTAGAAACTGCTTTATTGTGTCAAGTTTCAAAGAGCTAGCACAAACCGTGTTTGATTTAGAATTCCAAATACATGTATCTCTATAGGAGAAAAGAGAGTGAAACGTATAAATGAAAACGGTTACTGCAAACGAATGCTTTAACCTAGAAGAACGATATTTGGTGAGCCAAGTGGTTTTGGTGTACTGATCATTACCTGAAAGAATCATCAATATTGGGTAAAAAATGTTTGCTGAGATTTCAGGCAACTCGTAGTTTTTTGGAAGGTTGGAAACCCGTTTCCATGAAAGTGATTTTCGCCAGTCTCTGCTTAGGGCTACATCAACAGCAAACAAACCATAGAGATAGAACTTGAAAATGCTTTATTGTGTCAAGTTGCAAAGGGCTAGCAAAAACCGTGTTTGATTTAGAATTCCAAATACATGTATCCCTATAGGAGAAAACAGAGTGAAACCTAAAAATGAAAACGGTTACTGCAAACGAACGGTTTAACCTAGAAAAACGAAATTTGGTGAGACAAGTGGTTTTGGTGTACTGATCATTACCTGACAGAATCATCAAGATTGGGTGAAAAAATGTTTGCTGAGATTTCAGGCAACTCGTAGTTTTTTGGAAGCTTGGCAACCCCTTTCCATTAAAGTGATTTTCGCCATTCTCTGCTTAGGGCTACATCAACAGCAAACAAAGCATAGAGATAGAAATTGAAACTGCTTTATTGTGTCAAGTTTCAAAGAGCTAGCACGAACCGTGTTTGATTTAGAGTTCTAAATATATGTATCCCTATAGGAGAAAACAGAGTGAAACCTAAAAATGAAAACGGTTACTGCAAACGAACGGTTTAACCTAGAAGAACGAAATTTGGTGAGCCAAGTGCTTTTGGTGTACTGATAATTACCTGAAAGAATTTCAAGATTGGGTGAAAAAATATTTGCTGAGATTTCAGGCAAATCGTAGTTTTCTGGAAACTTGGCAACCCCTTTCAATGAAAGTGATTTTCGCCAGTCTCTGCTTAGGGCTACATCAACAGCATACAAAGCATAGAGATAGAACTTGAAACTTCTTTATTGTGTCAAGTTACAAAGAGCTAGCACAAACCGTCTTTGATTTAGAGTTTCAACTACATGTATCCCTGTAGGAGAAAACAGAGTGAAATCTAAAAATGAAAACGGTTACTGCAAACGAACGGTTTAACCTAGAAGACGAAATTTGGTGAGCCAAGTGGTTTTGGTGTACTGATCATTACCTGAAAGAATCATCAAGATTAGGTGAAAAAATGTTTGCTGAGATTTCAGGCAACTCGTAGTTTCTTGGAAGCTTGGCAACCCCTTTCCATGTAAGTGATTTTCGCCAGTCTCTGCTTAGGGCTACATCAACAGCAAACAGACCATAGAGATAGAACTTGAAACTGCTTTATTGTGTCAAGTTTCAAAGAGCTAGCAAAAAACGGGTTTGATTTAGAGTTCCAAATACATGTATCCCTATAGGAGAAAACAGAGTGAAACCTAAAAATGAAAACGGTTACTGCAAACGAACGGTTTAACCTAGAAGAACGAAATTTGGTGAGCCAAGTGGTTTTGGTGTCCTGATCATTACCTGAAAGAATCATCAAGAATGGGTGAAAAAATGTTTGCTGCCATTTCAGGCAACTCGTAGTTTTTTGGAAGCTTGGCAACCCCTTTCCATGAAAGTGATTTTCGCCAGTCTCTGCTTAGGGCTACTTCAACAGCACACAACCTTAGAGATTGAACTTGAAACTTCTTTATTATGTCAAGTTTCAAAGAGCTACCACAAACCGTGTTTGATTTAGAGTTCCAAATACATGTATCCCTATAGGAGAAAACGGAGTGAAACCTAAGGATGAAATCGGTTACTGCAAACGAACGGTTTAACCTAGAAGAACGAAATTTGGTGAGCCAAGTGGTTTTCGTGTACTGATCATTACCTGAAAGAATCATCAACATTGGGTGAAAAAATGTTTTCTGAGATTTCAGGTACCTCGTAGTTTTTTCTAAGTTTGGCAACCCCTTTCCATGAAAGTGATTTTCGCCAGCCTCTGCTTAGGGCTACATCAACAGCAAACAAACCATAGAGATAGATCCCTAAACTGCTTTTTTGTGTCAAGTTTCAAAGAGCAAGCAGAAACCGTGTTTGATTTAGAGTTCCAAATACATGTATCCCTATATGAGAAAACAGAGTGAAACCTAAAAATTGAAACGGTTACTGCAAACGAACGGTTTAACCTAGAAGAACGAAATTTGGTGGGCCAAGTGGTTTTGGTGTACTGATCATTACCTGAATGAATCATCAAGATTGGATGAAAAAATGTTTGCTGAGATTTCAGGCAACTCGTAGTTTTTTGGAAGCTTGGCAACCCCTTTCCATGAAAGTGATTTTGGCCAGTCTCTGCTTAGCGCTACATCAACAGCAAAAAAATCCATAGATAGAACTTGAAACTGCTTTATTGTGTCAAGTTTAAAAGAACTACCACAAACCGTGTATAATTTAGAGTTCCAAATACATGTATCCATATAGGAGAAAACAGAGTGAAACCTAAAAATGAAAACGGTTACTGCAAATGAACGGTTTAACCTAGAAGAACGAAATTTGGTGAGCCAATTGGTTTAGGTGTGCTGATCATTACCTGAAAGAATCATCAAGATTGGGTGAAAAAATGTTTGCTGAGATTTCAGGCAACTCGTAGTTTTTTGGAAGCTTGGCAACCCCTTTTAATGTAAGTGATTTTCGCCAGTCTCTGCTTAGGGCTACATCAACAGCACACAAACCATAGAGATAGAACTTGAAACTTCTATATTTTGTCAAGTTTCAAAGAGCTAGAACAATCCGTGTTTGATTTAGAGTTCCAAATACATGTATCCCTATAGGAGAAAACAGAGTGAAACCTAAAGATGAAAACGGTTAATGCAAACGAACGGTTTAACCTAGAAGAACGAAATTTGGTGAGCCAAATGGTTGTGGTGTACTGATCATTACCTGAAAGAATCATCAAGATTGGGTGAAAAAATGTTTGCTGAGATTTCAGGCAACTCGTAGTTTTTTGAAAGCTTGGCAAACCCTTTCCATGAAAGTGATTTTCGCCAGTCTCTGCTTAGGGATACATCACCAGGAAACAAAACATAGAGATAGAACTTGAAATTGCTTTATTGTGTCAAGATTCAAAGAGCTAGCACAAACCGTGTTTGATTTAGAGTTCCAAATACATGTATCCCTATAGGAGAAAACAGAGTGAAACCTAAAAATGAAAACGGTTACTGAAAACGAACGGTTCAACCTAGAAGAACGAAATTTGGTGAACCAAGTGGTTGTGGTGTACTGATCATTACCTGAAAGAATCATCAAGATTATTTGAAAAAATGTTTGCTGATATTTCAGGCAACTCGTAGTTTTTTGGTACCTTGGCAACCCGTTTCCATGAAAGTGATTTTCGCCAGTCTCTGCTTAGGGCTACATCAACAGCAAACAAACCATAGTGATAGAACTTGAAACTGCTTTATTGTGTCAAGTTTCAAAGAGCTAGCACAAACCGTGTTTGATTTAGAGTTCCAAATACATGTATCCCTATAGGAGAAAACAGAGTGAAACCTAATAATGAAAACGGTTACTGCAAAAAAACTGTTTAACCTAGAAGAACGAAATTTGGTGAGCCAAGTGGTTTAGGTGTACTGATCTTTACCTGAAAGAATCATCAAGATTGGGTGAAAAAATGTTTGCTGAGGTTTCAGGAAACTCGTAGTTTTTTGGAAGCTTGGCAACCCCTTTCCATGAAAGTGATTTTCGCCAGTCTCTGCTTAGGGCTACATCAAAAGCAAACAAACTATAGTGATAGAACCCTAAACTGCTTTATTGTGTCACTTTTCAAAAAGCTAGCACAAACCGTGTTTGATTTAGAGTTCCAAATACATGTATCCCTATAGGAGAAAACAGAGTGAAACCTAAAAATGAAAACGGTTACTGCCAACGAACGGTTTAACCTTGAAGAACGAAATTTGGTGAGCCAAGTGGTTTTGGTGTACTGATCTTTACCTGAAAGAATCATCAAGATTGGGTGAAAAAATGTTTGCTGAGGTTTCAGGCAACTCGTAGTTTTTTGGAAGCTTGGCAACCCCTTTCCATGAAAGTTATTTTCGAGAGTCTCTGGTTAGGGCTACATCAACAGCAAACAAACCATAGAGAAACAACTTTAAACTGCTTTATTGTGTCAAGTCTCAAAGAGCTAGCACAACCTGTGTTTGATTTAGAGTTCCAAATACATGTATCCCTATAGGAGAAAACAGAGTGTAACCTAAAAATGAAAACGGTTACTGCAAACGAACGGTTTAACCTAGAAGAACGAAATTTGGTGAGCCAAGTGGTTGTGGTGTACTGATCATTACCTGAAAGAATCATCAAAATTATTTGAAAAAAAAATTTTTGCTGAGATTTCAGGAAACTCGTAGTTTTTTGGAAGCTTGGCAACCCCTTTCCATGAAAGTGATTTTCGCCAGTCTCTGCTTAGGGCTACATCAACAGCAAACAAACCATAGAGATAGAACTTGAAACTGCTTTATTGTATCAAGTTTCAAAGAGCTAGCACAAACCGTGTTTGATTTAGAGTTCCAAATACATGTATCCCTATAGGAGAAAACAGAGTGAAACCTAAAAATGAAAACGGTTAATGCAAACGAACTGTTTAACCTAGAAGAACGAAATTTTGTGAGCCAAGTGGTTTTGGTGTACTGATCATTACCTGAAAGAATCATCAAGATTGGGTGAAAAAATATTTGCTGAGATTTCAGGCAACTCGTAGTTTTTTGGAAGCTTGGCAAGCCCTTTCCAAGAAAGTGATTTTCGCCAGTCTCTGCTTAGGGCTACATCAACAGCAAACATACCATAGAGATAGAACTTGAAACTGCTTTATTGTGTCAAGTTTCAAAGAGCTTGCACAAACCGTGTTTGATTAAGAGTTTCAAATACATGTATCCCTATAGGAGAAAACAGAGTGAAACCTAAAAATAAAAACGGTTACTGCAAACGAACGGTAAACCTAGAAGAACGAAATTTGGAGAGCCAAGTGGTTTTGGTGTACTGATCATTACCTGAAAGAATCATCAAGATTGGGTGAAAAAATGTTTGCTGAGATTTCAGGCAATTCGTAGTTTTTTGGAAGCCAGGCAACCTTTTTCCATGGAAGTGATTTTCCCCAGTCTCTGCTTAGGGCTACATCAACAGCAAACAAACTATAGAGATAGAACCCTAAACTGCTTTATTGTGTCAAGTTTCCAAGAGCTAGCACAAACCGTGTTTTATTTGGAGTTACAAATACATGTATCCCTATAGGAGCAAACAGAGTGAAACCTAAAAATGAAAACGGTTACTGCAAACGAACGGTTTAACCTAGAAGAACGAAATTTGGTGAGCCTAGTGGTTTTGGTGTACTGATCATTACCTGAAAGAATCATGAAGATTGGGTGAAAAAATGTTTGCTGAGATTTCAGGAAACTCGTAGTTTTTTGGAAGCTTGGCAACACCTTTCAATGAAAGTGATTTTCGCAAGTCTCTGCTTAGGGCTACATCAACAGCAAACAAACTATACAGATAGAACCCTAAACTGCTTTATTGTGTCAAGTTTCAAAGAGCTAGCACAAACCGTGTTTGATTTAGAGTTCAAATACATGTATCCCTATAGGAGAAAACAGAGTGAAACCTAAAAATGAAAATGGTTAATGCAAACGAACGGTTTAACCTAGGAGAACGAAATTGGTGAGCCAAGTGGTTTTGGTGTACTGATAATTACCTGAAAGAATCATCAAGATTGGGTGAAAAAATGTTTGCTGCGATTTCAGGCAACTCGTAGTTTTTTGGAAGCTTGCAACCCCTTTCCATGAAAGTGATTTTCGCCAGTCTCTGCTGAGGGCTACATCAACAGCAAACAAACCATAGAGGTACAACTTGAAACTGCTTTATTGTGTCAAGTTTCAAAGAGCTAGCACAAACCGTGTTTGATTTATTGTTCCAAATACAAGTATCCCTATAGGAGACAACAGAGTGAAACCTAAAAATGAAAACTGTTACTGCAAACGAACGGTTTAACCTTGAAGAACAAAATTTGGTGAGCCAAGTGGTTTTTGTGTACTGATCATTACCTTAGAGAATCATCAAGATTGGGTGAAAAAATGTTTGCTGAGATTTCAGGCAACTCGTAGTTTTTTGGAAGCCAGGCGACCCCTTTCAATGAAAGTGATTTTCCCCTGTCTCTGCTTAGGTCTACATCAACAGCAAACAAACTATAGAGATAGAACCCTAAACTGCTTTATTGTGTCAAGTTTCAAAGAGCTAGCACAAACCGTGATTTATTTAGAGTTCCAAATACATGTATCCCTATAGGAGAAAACAGAGTGAAACCTAAAAATGAAAACGGTTAATGCAACCGAACGGTTTAACCTAGGAGAACGAAATTTGGTGAGCCAAGTGGTTTTGGTGTACTGATCATGACCTGAAAGAATCATCAAGATTGGGTGAAAAAATGTTTGCTGAGATTTCAGGCAACTCGTAGTTTTTTGGAAGCTTGGCAACCCCTTTCCATGAAAGTGATTTTCGCCAGTCTCTGCTTAGGGCTACATCAACCGCAAACAAACCATAGAGATAGAACGTGAAACTGCTTTATTGTGTCAAGTTTCAAAGAGGTAGCACAAACCGTGTTTGATTAAGAGTTCCAAATACATGTATCCCTATAGGAGAAAACAGATTGAAACCTAAAAATGAAAATGGTTACTGCAAACGAACGCTAAACCTAGAAGAACAAAATTTGGTGAGCCAAGTGGTTTTGGTGTACTGATCATTACCTGAAAGAATCATCAAGATTGGTTGAAAAAATGTTTGCTGAGATTTCAGGCAACTCGTAGTTTTTTGGAAGCTTGGCAACCCCTTTCCATGAAAGTGATTTTCGCCAGTCTCTGCTTAGGGCTACTTCAACAGCACACAACCTTAGAGATAGAACTTGAAACTTCTTTATTATGTCAAGTTTCAAAGAGCTACCACAAACCGTGTTTGATTTAGAGTTCCAAATACATGTATCCCTATAGGAGAAAACGGAGTGAAACCTAAGGATGAAAACGGTTACTGCAATCGAACGGTTTAACCTAGCAGAATGAAATTTGGTGAGCCAAATGGTTTTGGTGTACTGATCATTACCTGAAAGAATCATCAAGATTGGGTGAAAAAATGTTTGCTGACATTTCAGGCAACTCGTATTTTTTTGGAGATTCGCAACCCCTTTCCATGAAAGTGATTTTCGCCAGTTTCTGCTTAGGGCTACATCAACAGCAAACAAACCATAGAGATAGAACTTGAAACTGCTTTATTGTGTCAAGTTTCAAGGAGCTAGCAAAAACCGTGTTTGATTTAGAGTCCAAATACATGTATCCCTATAGGAGAAAACAGAGTGAAACATAAAAATAAAAACGGTTACTACAAACGAACTGTTTAACCTAGAAGAACGAAATTTGGTGAGCCAAGTGGTTTTGGTGTACTAATCATTACCTGAAAGAGTCATCAAGATTGAGTGAAAAAATGTTTGCTGAGATTTCAAGCAACTCGTAGTTTTTTGAAAGCTTGGCAACGCCTTTCCATGAAAGTGATTTTCGCCAGTCTCTGCTTAGGAGTACATCAACAGGAAATAAACCAAAGTGATAGAACTTGAAACTGCTTTATTGTGCCAATTTTCAAAGAGCTAGCACAAACCGTGTTTCATTTAGAGTTCCAAATACATGTATCCCTATAGGAGAAAACAGAGTGAAACCGAAAAATGAAAATGGTTACTGCAAACTAAGGGTTTAACCTAGAAGAACGAAATTTGGTGAACCAAGTGGTTATGGGGTACTGATCATTACCTGAGAGAATCATCAAGATTGGGTGAAAAAATGTTTGCTGAGATTTCAGGCAACTCGTAGTTTTTTGGAAGCTTGGCAACCCCTTTCCATGAAAGTGATTTTCTCCAGTCTCTTCTTAGGGGTACATCAACAGCAAATAAACCATAGAGATAGAACTTGAAACTGCTTTATTGTGTCAATTTTAAAATAGCTAGCACAAACGGTGATTCATTTAGAGTTCTAAATACATGTATCTCTATTGGAGAAAACAGAGTGAAACCTAAAAATGAAAACGGTTCCTGCAAACGAACGGTTTAACCTAGAAGAACGAAATTTGGTGAGCCAAGTGGTTTTGGTGTACTGATCATTACCTGATAGAATCATCAAGATTAGGTGTAAAAATGTTTGCTGAGATTTCAGGAAACTCGTAGTTTTTTGGAAGCATGGCAACCCCTCTCCATGAAAGTGATTTTTGCCAGTCTCTACTTAGGGCTACATCAACAGCAAACAAACCATAGAGATGGAACTTGAAACTGCTTTCTTGTATCAAGTTTCAAAGAGCTAGCAAAAACCGTGTTTGATTTAGAGTCCAAACACATGTATCACTATAGGAGAAAACAGAATGAAACCTAAAAATGAAAACGGTTACTGCAAACGAACGGTTTAACCTAGAAGAACGAAATTTGGTGAGCCAAGTGGTTTTGGTGTACTGATCATTACCTGAAAGAATCATCAAGTTTGGGTGAAAAAATGTTTGCTGAGATTTCAGGCAACTCGTAGTTTTTTGAAAGCTTGGCAACCCCTTTCCATGAAAGTGATTTTCGCCAGTCTCTGCTTAGGGCTATATCAACAGCAAACAAACCACAGAGATAGAATTTGAAACTGCTTTCTTGTGTCAAGTTTCAAAGAGCTAGCACAAACCGTGTTTGATTTAGTGTTCCAAATACATGTATTTCTATAGGAGAAAACAGAGTGAAACCTAAAAATGAAAACCGTTACTGCAAACGAATGGTTTAACCTAGAAGAACAAAATTTATTGAGAGAAGTGGTTTTGGTGTACTGATCATTACCTGAAAGAATCATCAAGATTGGGTGAAAAAATGTTTGCTGAGATTTCAGGAAACTAGTAGTTTTTTAGAAGCTTGGCAACCCCTTTCCATGAAAGTGATTTTCGCCAGTCTCTACTTAGGGCTACATCAACAGCAAACAAACCATAGAGATAGAACTTGAAACTGCTTTCTTGTGTCAAGTTTCAAAGAGCTAGCAAAAACCGTGTTTGATTTAGAGTTCCAAATACATGTATCCCTATAGGAGAAAACAGAGTGAAACCTAAAAATGAAAACGGTTACTGCAAACGAACGGTTTAAACTAGAAGAACGAAATTTGGTGAGCCAAGTGGTTTTGGTGTACTGATCATTACCTGAAAGAATCATCCATATTGGGTGAAAAAATGTTTGCTGAGATTTCAGGCAACTCGTAGTTTTTTGGAAGCTCGGCAACCCCTTTCCATGAAAGTGATTTTCGCCAGTCTCTGCTTAGGGCTACATCAACAGCTAACAAACCATAGAGATACAACTTGAAACTGCTTTGTTGTGTCAAGTTTCAAAGAGCTAGCACAAACCCTGTTTGATTTAGAGTTCCAAATACATGTATCCCTATAGGAGAAAACAGAGTGAAACCTAAAAATGAAAACGGTTACTGCAAACGAACGGTTTAACCTAGAAGAACGAAATTTGGTGCACCAAGTGGTTTTGGTGTTCTGATCATTAACTGAAAGAATCATCAAGATTGGGTGAAAAAATGTTCACTGAGATTTCAGGCAACTCGTAGTTTTTTGGAAGCTTGGCAACCCCTTTTCATAAAAGTGATTTTCGCCAGTCTCTGCTTAGGGCTACATCAACAGCAAAAAAACCATAGAGATAGAACTTGAAACTGCTTTATTGTGTCAAGGTTCAAAGAGCTAGCACAAACCGAGTTTGATTTAGAGTTCCAAATACATGTATCCCTATAGGAGAAAACAGAGTGAAACCTAAAAATGAAAACGGTTACTGCAAACGAACGGTTTAACCTAGAAGAACGAAATTTGGTGAGCCAAGTGGTTTTGGTGTACTGATCATTACCTGAAAGAATCATTAAGATTGGATGAAAAAATGTTTTCTGAGAATTCAGGCAACTCGTAGTTTTTTCGAAGCTTGGCAACCCCTTTCCATGAAATAGATATTCGCCAGTCTCTGCTTAGGACTACATCAACAGAAAACAAACCATAGAGATAGAACTTGAAACTGCTTTCTTGTGTCAAGTTCAAATAGCTAGCACAAACCGTGTTTGATTTATAGTTCCAAATATATGTAACCCTATAGGAGAAAACAGATTGAAAACTAAAAATGAAAACGGTTAGTACAAACGAACGGTTTAACCTTGAAGAACGAAATTTGGTGAGCCAAGTGGTTTTGGGGTACTGATCATTACCTGAAAGAATTATCAAGATAGGGTGAAAAAATGTTTGCTGAGATTTCAGGCAACTCGTAGTTTTTTGGAAGCTTGGCAACCCCTTTCCATGAAAGTGATTTTCGCCAGTCTCTGCATAGGGCTACATCAACAGCAAACAAACCATAGTGATACAACTTGAAACTGCTTTATTGTGTCAAGTTTCAAAGAGCTAGCACAAACCGTGTTACATTTAGAGTTCCAAATACATGTATCCCTATAGGAGAAAACAGAGTGAAACCTCAAAATGAAAACGGTTACTGCAAACGAACGGTTTTACCTAGAAGAACGAAATTTGGTTATCCAAGTGGTTTTGGTGTACTGATCATTACCTGAAAGAATCATCAAGATTAGGTGAAAAAATGTTTGCTGAGATTTCAGGCAACTCGTAGTTTTTTGGAAGCTTGGCAACCCCTTTCCATGAAAGTGATTTTCGCCAGTCTCTACCTCGGGCTACATCAACAGCAAACAAACCATAGAGATAGAACTTGAAACTGCTTTATTGTGTCAAGTTTCAAAGAGCTAGCAAAAACCATGTTTGATTTAGTGTTCCAAATACATGTATCCCTATAGGGGAAAACAGAGTGAAACCTAAAAATGAAAATGGTTACTGCAAACGCACGGTTTAACATAGAAGAACAAAATTTGGTGAGCCAAGTGGTTTTGGTGTACTGATCATTACCTGAAAGAATCATCCAGATTCGGTGAAAAAATGTTTGCTGAGATTTAAGGCAACTCCTAGTTTTTTGGAAGCTTGGCAACCCCTTTCCATGAAAGTGATTTTCACCAGTCTCTGCTTAGGGCTACATCAACAGAACAAAAATTATAGAGATAGAACCCAGAACTGCTTTATTGTGTCAAGTTTCAAAGAGCTAGCACAAACCGTGTTTCATTTAGAGTTACAAATACATGTATCCCTATAGGAAAAAACAGAGTGAAACCTAAAAATGAAAACGGTTACTGCAAATGAACGGTTTAACCTAGAAGAACGAATTTGGTGAGCCAAGTGGTTTTGGTGCACTGATCATTTCCTGAAAGAATCTTCAAGATTGGGTGAAAAAATGTTTGCTGAGATTTCAGGCAACTCGTAGTTTTTTGATAGCTTGACAACCCCTTTTCATGAAAGTGATTTTCGCCAGTCTCTCATTAGGGCTACATCAACAGCAAACAAACTATAGAGATAGAACCCTATACTGCTTTATTGTGTCAAGTTTCAAAGAGCTAGCACGAACCGTGTTTGATTTAGAGTTCCAAATACATGTATCCCTATAGGAAAAAACAGAGTGAAACCTCAAAATGAACACGGTTACTGCAAACGAACGGTTTAACATAGAAGAACGAAATTTGGTGAGTCAAGTGGTTTTGGTGTACTGATCATTACCTGAAAGAATCATCCAGATTGGGTGAAAATATGTTTGCTGAAATTTCATGCAACTCGTAGTTATTTGGAAGCTTGGCAACCCCTTTCCATGAAAGTGATTTTTGCCAGTCTCTGCTTAGGGCTACATCAACAGCAAACAAACCATAGAGATAGAACTTGAAACTGCTTTATTGTGTCAAGTTTCAATGAGCTAGCACAAACCGTGTTTGATTTAGAGTTCCAAATACATGTATCCCTATAGGAGAAAACAGAGTGTAACCTAAAAATGAAAAGGGTTACTGCAAACGAACGGTTTAACCGAGAAGAACGAAATTTGGTGATCCAAGTGGTTTTGGAGTACTGATCATTTCCTGTAAGAATCATCAAGTTTGGGTGAAAAAATGTTTGCTGAGGTTTCAGGCAACTCGTAGTTTTTTGGAAGCTTGGCAACCCCTTTCAATGAAAGTGATTTTCGCCAGTCTCTGCTTAGGGCTACATCAACAGCAAACAAACCATAGAGATAGAACTTGAAACTGCTTTATTGTGTCAAGTTTCAATGAGGTAGCACAAACCGCGTTTGATTTCGAGTTCCAAATACACGTATCCCTATAGGAGAAAACAGAGTGAAACCTAAAAATGAAAACGGTTACTGCAAACGAACGGTTTAACCTAGAAGAACGAAACTCGGTGAGTCAAGTGGTTTTGGTGTACTGATCATTACCTAAAAGAATCATCAAGATTGGGTGAAAAAATGTTTGATGAGATTTCAGACAACTCGTAGTTTTTTGGAAGCTTGGCAACCCCTTTCCATGAAAGTGATTTTCACCAGTCTCTGCTTAGGGCTACATCAACAGCAAAGAAAACATAGAGATAGAACTTGAAACTGCTTTATTGTGTCAAGTTTCAAAGCGCTAGCACAAACCGTTTTTTATTTAGAGTTCCAAATACATGTAGCACTATAGGAAATAAAAGAGTGAAACCTAAAAATGAAAACGGTTACTGCAAACGAACGGTTTAACCTAGAAGAATGAAATTTGGTGAGCCAAGTGGTTTTGGTGGACTGATCATTACCTGGAAGAATAATCAAGATTGGGTGAAAAAATGTTTGCTGAGATTTCAGGCAACTCGTAGTTTTTTGGAAGCTTGGCAACCCCTTTCCATGAAAGAGATTTTCGCCAGTCTCTGCTTAGGGCTACATCACAGAAAATAAACTATAGAGATAGAACCCTAAACTGCTTTATTGTGTCAAGTTTCAAAAAGCTAGCACAAACCGTGTTTCATTTAGAGTTACAAATACATGTATCCCTAGAGGAGAAAACAGAGTGAAACCTAAAAATGAAAACCGTTAGTGTAAACGAACGGTTTAACCTAGAAGAACGAAATTTGGTGAGCCAAGTGATTTTGGTGTACTGATCATTACCTGAAAGAATCATCAAGATTGGGTGAAAAAATATGTGCTGAGATTTCAGGCAACTCGTAGTTTTTTGGAAGCTTGACAACCCCTTTCAATGAAAGTGATTTTCGCCAGTCTCTGCATAGGGCTACATCAACAGCAAACAAACTATAGAGATAGAACCCTAAACTTCTTTATTGTGTCAAGTTTCAAAGAGCTAGCACAAACTGTGTTTTATTTAGAGTTCCAAATACATGTATCCCTATAGGAAAAAACAGAGTGAAACCTAAAAATGAAAACGGTTACTGCAAACGAGCGGTTTAACCTAGAAGAACGAAATTTGGTGAGCCAAGTGGTTTTGGTGTAATGATCATTACCTGAAAGAATCTTCAAGATTGGGTGAAAAAATGTTTGCTGAGATTTCAGGCAACTCGTAGTTTTTTGGAAGCTTGGCAACCCCTCTCCATTAAAATGATTTTCGCCAGTCTCTGCTTAGGGCTACATTAACAGCAAACAAACCATAGAGATAGAACTTGAAACTGCTTTATTGTGTCAAGTTTCAAAGAGCTAGCACAAACCGTGTTTGATTTAGAGTTCCAAATACATGTATCCCTATAGGACAAAACAGAGTGAAACCTAAAAATGAAAACGGTTACTGCAAATGAACGGATTAACCTAGAAGATCGAAATTTGGTGAGCCAAGTGGTTTTTGTGTACTGATCTTTACCAGAAAGAATCATCAAGATTGGGTGAAAAAATATTTGCTCAAATTTCAGGCAAATCGTAGTTTCTTGGAAGGTTGGCAACCCCTTTCCATGAAAGTGATTTTCGCCAGTCTCTGCTTAGGGCTACATCAACAGCAAACAAACCATAGAGATAGAACTTGAAACTGCTTTCTTGTGCCAAGTTTCAAAGAGCTAGCACAAACCATGTTTGATATAGAGTTCCAAATACATGTATCCCTATAGGAGAAAACAGAGTGAAACCTAAAAATGAAAACGGTTACTGCAAACGAACGGTTTAACCTAAAAGAACAAAATTTGGTGAACCAAGTGGTTTTGGTGGACTGATCATTACCTGAAAGAATAATCAAGATTGGGTGAAAAAATGTTTGCTGAGATTTCAGGCAACTCGTAGTTTTTTGGAAGCTTGGCAACCCCTTTCCATGAAAGTGATTTTCGCCAGTCTGTGCTTAGGGCTACATCAACAGCAAACAAACCATAGAGATAGAACCCTAATCTGCTTTATTGTGTCAAGTTTCAAAGAGCTAGCACAAACCGTGTTTGATTTAGAGTTCCAAATACATGTATTGCTATAGGAGAAAACAGAGTGAAACCTAAAAATGAAAACGGTTACTGCAAACGAACGGTTTAACATAGAAGAACGAAATTTGTTGAGCCAAGTGGTTTTGGTGTACTGATCATTACCTGAAAGAATAATCAAGATTGGGTGAAAAAATGTTTGCTGAGATTTCAGGCAACTCGTAGTTTTTTAAAAGCTTGACAACCCCTTTCCATGAAAGAAATTTTCGCCATTCTCTGCTTAGGGCTACATCAACAGCAAACAAACCATAGAGATAGAACCCTAAAATGCTTTATTGTGTCAAGTTTCAAAGAGCTAGCACAAACCGTGTTTCATTTAGAGTTACAAATACATGTATCCCTATAGGAGAAAACAGAGTGAAACCTAAAAATGAAAACGGTTTCTGCAAACGAACGGTTTAACCTAGAAGAACGAAATTTGGTGAGCCAAGTGGTTTTGGTGTACTGATCATTACCTGAAAGAATCATCAAGATTGGGTGAAAAAATGTTTTCTGAGATTTTAGGCAACTCGTAGTTTTTTCTAAACTTGGCTACCCCTTTCCATGAAAGTTATTTTCGCCAGTCTCTGCTTAGGGCTACATCAACAGCAAACAAACCATAGAGATAGAACCCTAAACTGCTTTATTGTGTCAAGTTTCAAAAAGCTAGCACAAACCGTGTTTCATTTAGAGTTCCAAATACATGTATCCCTAGAGGAGAAAACAGAGTGAAACCTAAAAATGAAAACCGTTAGTGTAAACGAACGGTTTAACCTAGAAGAACGAAATTTGGTGAGCCAAGTGATTTTGGTGTACTGATCATTACCTGAAAGAATCATCAAGATTGGGTGAAAAAATGTTTGCTGAGATTTCAGGCAACTCGTAGTTTTTTGGAAGCTTGACAACCCCTTTCAATGAAAGTGATTTTCGACAGTCTCTGCATAGGGCTACATCAACAGCAAACGAACTATAGAGATAGAACCCTAATCTGCTTTATTGTGTCAAGTTTCAAAGAGCTAGCACAAACTGTGTTTTATTTAGAGTTCCAAATACATGTATCCCTATAGGAAAAAACAGAGTGAAACCTAAAAATGAAAACGGTTACTGCAAACGAGCGGTTTAACCTAGAAGAACGAAATTTGGTGAGCCAAGTGGTTTTGGTGTAATGATCATTACCTGAAAGAATCTTCAAGATTGGGTGAAAAAATGTTTGCTGAGATTTCAGGCAACTCGTAGTTTTTTGGAAGCTTGGCAACCCCTCTCCATTAAAGTGATTTTCGCCAGTCTCTGCTTAGGGCTACATTAACAGCAAACAAACCATAGAGATAGAACTTGAAACTTCTTTATTGTGTCAAGTTTCAAAGAGCTAGCACAAACCGTGTTTGATTTAGAGTTCCAAATACATGTATCCCTATAGGACAAAACAGAGTGAAACCTAAAAATGAAAACGGTTACTGCAAATGAACGGTTTAACCTAGAAGATCGAAATTTGGTGAGCCAAGTGGTTTTTGTGTACTGATCTTTACCAGAAAGAATCATCAAGATTGGGTGAAAAAATATTTGCTCAAATTTCAGGCAAATCGTAGTTTCTTGGAAGGTTGGCAACCCCTTTCCATGAAAGTGATTTTCGCCAGTCTCTGCTTAGGGCTACATCAACAGCAAACAAACCATAGAGATAGAACTTGAAACTGCTTTCTTGTGCCAAGTTTCAAAGAGCTAGCACAAACCGTGTTTGATATAGAGTTCCAAATACATGTATCCCTATAGGAGAAAACAGAGTGAAACCTAAAAATGAAAACGGTTACTGCAAACGAACGGTTTAACCTAGAAGAACAAAATTTGGTGAACCAAGTGGTTTTGGTGGACTGATCATTACCTAAAAGAATCATCAAGATTGGGTGAAAAAATGTTTGCTGAGATTTCAGGCAACTCGTAGTTTTTTGGAAGCTTGGCAACCCCTTTCCATGAAAGTGATTTTCGCCAGTCTCTGCTTAGGGCTACATCAACAGCAAACAAACCATAGAGATAGAACCCTAATCTACTTTATTGTGTCAAGTTTCAAAGAGCTAGCACAAACCGTGTTTGATTTAGAGTTCCAAATACATGTATTGCTATAGGAGAAAACAGAGTGAAACCTAAAAATGAAAACGGTTACTGCAAACGAACGGTTTAACATAGAAGAACGAAATTTGTTGAGCCAAGTGGTTTTGGTGTACTGATCATTACCTGAAAGAATAATCAAGATTGGGTGAAAAAATGTTTGCTGAGATTTCAGGCAACTCGTAGTTTTTTAAAAGCTTGACAACTTCTTTCCATGAAAGAAATTTTCGCCAGTCTCTGCTTAGGGCTACATCAACAGCAAACAAACCATAGAGATAGAACCCTAAAATGCTTTATTGTGTCAAGTTTCAAAGAGCTAGCACAAACCGTGTTTCATTTAGAGTTACAAATACATGTATCCCTATAGGAGAAAACAGAGTGAAACCTAAAAATGAAAACGGTTTCTGCAAACGAACGGTTTAACCTAGAAGAACGAAATTTGGTGAGCCAAGTGGTTTTGGTGTACTGATCATTAACTGAAAGAATTATCAAGATTGGGTGAAAAAATGTTTTCTGAGATTTTAGGCAACTCGTAGTTTTTTCTAAACTTGGCTACCCCTTTCCATGAAAGTTATTTTCGCCAGTCTCTGCTTAGGGCTACATCAACAGCAAACAAACCATAGAGATCGAACCCTAAACTGCTTTATTGCGTCAAGTTTCAAAGAGCAAGCACAAACCGTGTTTGATTTAGAGTTCCAAATACATGTATCCCTATAGGAGAAAACAGAGTGAAACCTAAAAATGAAAACGGTTACTGCAAACGAATGGTTTAACCTAGAAGAACGAAATTGGGTGAGCCAAGTGGTTTTGGTGTACTGATCATTACCTGGAAGAATCATCAAGATTGGGTGAAAAAATGTTTGCTGATGTTTCAGGCAACTCGTAGTTTTTTGGAAGCTTGGGAACCCCTTTCCATGAAAGTGATTTTCGCCAGTCTCTGCTTAGGGCTACATCAACAGCAAACAAACCATATAGATAGAACATGAAACTGCTTTATTGTGTCAAGTTTCAAAGAGCTAGCACAAACCGTGTTTGATTTAGAGTTCCAAATACATTTATCCCTATAGGAGAAAACAGAGTGAAAACTAAAAATGAAAACGGTTACTGCAAAGGAACGGTTTAACCTCGAAGAACAAAATTTGGTGAGCCAAGTGGTTTTGGTGTCCTGATCATTACCTGAAAGAATCATCAAGATTGGGTGAAAAAATGTTTGCTGAGATTTCAGGCAACTCGTAGTTTTTTGGAAGCTTGACAACCCCTTTTCATGAAAGTGATTTTCGCCAGTCTCTGCTTAGGGCTACATCAACAGAAAAGAAACTATAGAAATAGAACCCTAAACTGCTTTATTGTGTCCAGTTTCAAAGAGCTAGCACAAACCGTGTTTCATTTAGAGTTACAAATACATGTATCCCTATAGGAGAAAACAGAGTGAAACCTAAAAATGAAAACGGTTACTGCAAACGAACGGTTTAAACCTAGAAGAACGAAATTTGGTGAGCCAAGTGGTTTTGGTGTACTGATCATTACCTGAAAGAATCATCAAGATTGGGTGAAAAAATGTTTGCTGAGATTTCAGGAAACTTCTAGTTTTTTGGAAGCTTGACAACTCCTTTCCATGAAAGTGATTTTCGCCAGTCTCTGCTTAGGGCTACATCAACAGCAAACAAACTATAGAGATAGAACCCTAAACTGCTTTATTGTGTCAAGTTTCAAAGAGCTAGCACAAACCGTGTTTGATTTAGAGTTCCAAATACATGTATCCCTATAGGAGAAAACAGAGTGAAACCTAAAAATGAAAACGGTTACAGCAAACGAACGGTTTAACCTAGAAGAACG